>NC_088873.1:12499967-12799967 GCF_032884065.1 Artemia franciscana | reverse complement strand
TTGAAAAAAAAGAAGAAGATATAAACTAGTATTGTAGATAATTATGGCGCACACATAAAAACTACCAACTTTTAGGAGGAGGTTCTGGACAAGTTTCTGAAGGCTCTCAATCTGCTGTCTGGTTAAAATAGGCTTTACTTGGTTTAGAATTGACGCTGTTAGTAAAAAAAAGGAGATTAAATATTTGAAATGTATTTCTATTTCATCTTTTTCTGTTGATGCTTCAAGTAGGGTATACAACCAAAATATTTTATATATATGTCACTCAAAGGGCTATCTTTCACCTTAGAGAATACGTGAGCGTTCTAATTATCTCATACATTCCCATGTATCGAAAACAGAAATTAGATCGACTATGTTGAGCCCAATCTGTGGGTTTGAGTTTAAGAATGCTTTATATATATATATATATATATATATATATATATATATATATATATATATATATATATATATATATACATCAGGCACGTACGCAGGAATTTTTGGGAGGGGCCCAAAACCTCGAGACAGCAAATAGAAGTAGCACTTTTTTATTTAGTAATGGAAAAAGCACGTATATTGGAAAATACAGATTAACTTTAATCTGTAGTATTGTAGCGGATGGGGGAAGAGGACTGAAGCCATAAAAGCACGATTTAGGCTCATATTATGTTCATAGCGATTTTGAACTAGTGATTAATGTATTATATCCCACTGAAAGGGAAAATTTTAGGGTTAACAGTGTAATATAGGTGCTGTGGGGGGTATTTCTTCTATTGCAAAAACGTAGATTTTAATGAAAAACAATAGTTTTTAAAATTGATCCATCAAAAGCTGTACTTTATCCTGAAAAAAGGGGATAAACGCCCTAATATCAAGGATAATTCTATTTTGCTATGGAAAGCAAACTCTCTTTACAAAAGGAAATAATAGTAGAATTGCTAATTATTTCAAAGAAGGTAAAAAGTTAGACAGAAAATGGGTTAATAATTGGGCAGTGATTTGACTGGATAATCGCACGCTGTAAAATCCCCCCAAAAAGGCTTCACACATGTGTCTAGAATCTTAAAAAATGTCCTACTTTGAGGACATTTTTAATTTTGAAATTTAATTTTGAAATTCACAAAATTTCGGGGGGGGGGATGGGGGCCAGGCCCGAAGCCCCCCCCCCCCTCTACGTACGTGCCAGATATATATATATATATATATATATACATATATATATATATATATATATATATATATATATATATATATATATATATATATATATATATATATATATATATATATATATATATATATATATATATATACATATATATATATATATATATATATATATATATATATATAAATATATATATACACACACATATATATATATGTATATATATATATATATATATATATATATATATATATATATATATATATATATATATATATATATATATATATATATATATATATATATATATATATATATATATATATATATATATATATATATATATATATATATATATATATATATATATTATATAGAAACTGGATATAGGAAAATATCCTTGAACTGGAAACAAATACATATGGAAACTTGAAACGAAAAATAGAAGCTAGATTGACTATTTTCATCCCTATGGACTTGACTTCTATCGATGGCTTCTATATACTTGTTTCTAAAGCAGAGGACTTTGCTCTTTTGGATTAGCAGCCCCTTCCCAAATGAGGAGAAAGGTAGCATAGTTTTTATATGCCGATAGTATATCATTAGCGTAGATATAATTAAGTTCGTAAAAGAACCTATAAATTGCATGACTGGATGCTGGTACACGAGTCGGAAAAGGAAGCAGAATATAGCGTTTGCGATTTTATGAATTCTTGTCTAATTCTTTTCGCTTCCGAACATCCAAACAAGGCTAAAACTGAAAAGTAAATATATGAAATTTGAGGACGGTGCTTTTCTTGAAGTTCAGTTGGAAAATCAACGAGGGGAAGACAAGTTCTAAGGATTAAAATCCACGATGAAGGTATGAAAGAATAACAAACTTTGCCAATTATATTTATTATGAGCATAATTGAGGTCGCCTCGTGGGGACGACTTGGGACCCAGTGCTTCCGAAATCTTGGTTGTTATTCTGAAAATACCACGCTTTAGAAGAATTATCCCCTCTGGAGAGCTGTTTGAACATAAAACTATTTGGTCGCTGGGCGGCCAACAAGAGCAGAACAGTTTCCCAGGATTTGCCAACTACTATTCTTAAGTTGACAAAAAATTTGTCGGTTTTGGGTGATCTAATAATGTGCTTCGAGCTCGGTTATGTATGCAAATTTTACACTTTGGTGGCCAATTGTATGTTTCTATATACAAATTTGATTTTTACTGCATTGAAAATTTTCTATATTTGAATATTATTTCAGTTTATTTGTAGGTAACGATATATATATATATATATATATATATATATATATATATATATATATATATATATATATATATATATATATATATATATATATATATATATATATATATATATATATATATATATATATATATATATATATATATACATATATATATATATATATATATATATATATATATATATATATATATATATTTACATATATATATGTATATATATATATATATATATATATAAATATATGTATATATATATATATATATATATATATATATATATATATATATATATATATATATATATATATATATATATATATATATATATATATATATATATATATATATATATATATATATATATATATATATATATATCATATGTATATATATATTTTATATATATATATAGATATTTCGCTTTGTTTTTGATACGTTCTGACACTCACTTTCTCGATATTGCTTGTAATACGAAAATTAAAGAGATAAAAGCAGGTTTAATCTACAAAATAAGTTTTACAAAGAACAGAAAAGAACTCCATTAAACCAAAAATGAGGCAAAATAAAATCAAATAGTCTACCAAGCGTAAGACAACTACAAGTCAACATCGGTAAATAATGAAACCTTTTCACCTTCATACGTGTAGCCTTAATCGTACTAGTATCATAGTAATAGCGGCAGTAGTAGGAACAGTAGTAGCAGTAATAGTGTAGAAATATTACTAGTAACACCAGTAGTAACAGTTAAATTTTCCCTTTTGGTCAACTGAACATCCCACTCATGATTCCCCTTAAGTTTCCTTTCGGTATAATTTAACCAGTTCCAATAATATTGCTTATACGACCGTATCAGCAATCTGTGTACACACAGTATGTTTTGATTTAGTTTAAATTTCCCCTCAACGTTTCCTCAGATATGTTTTTCAATAGCCTAGGCCTTAGTAGTACTCACTGCAGAAGTGTTAGCTTTAGTCGTAGCAGTCGTAGCAGTGGTAGCAGTAGAAGTACTTGTGGTGGCAGTAGAAGCAGCAGTAGTTGCAGTAGTAGTAGCGTGCAAATATTGCCTTTTTGGTCAATTGATCATCTCCGTTATCATTTCCTGAAAATTCCAATTTAAAATACTCAGTCATTCCTAAGTTACATCGTTTTGACTACCCATATACCATGTAATATATCATGATTTAGTCCAACACTTCCTTCAACATTCACTGAAAGACTCATCTTAATGCCCTTCGTAGTTTTGGACAGCAAAAGTCAAACATGTATCCGTTATTCGATAATACATACTATATGTAAGCAATGAACCAATTGCATAGCTTGCAGCCCTTGCCCTGAGGCCTCGGGGGGGGGGATATCCACAAACACCATAATTACTGAGCTTTTCAACAATGCTGAAAAAGTTCATGTCTCAAAACTTTGTTTGGATATTTTTATGGAAAATGATTGGCATGGGGGGGGGGGAGTGGGTTTCTCTCAAATCAATTTGACTCTTAAAAAATGCACTCTAACTTATAATTTAAATTCAAGTGATATCTATCTAAATTTAATACGACCACCCATTCCATAAGAACCTTATATGCCCTCAGGGTATAACTTAAAGCCGATGCCCCAGGGCTCTGGGGATCGTTATAACCCTGGAGGCATTTTTATATGTTCTTTGGACTATTTTAAACCAAATTGCAATTGCATAATTTCAATCAGATGCATTTGGTGAAAAGCGGGGTAATTGGGGGCGGGGGGCCAGTTGACCTTCATTACTATTGACTCTTAAGAAGGAACTAAAACTTCTAATTTTAACCAAGTAAGCCACCTCTGAAGTTTATACAAATATTCCTTCCATATGAGCCTCAAGTGCCCCAGGGGCATAAATTACAACCATCGCCCTTAGGCTCTGATGGTTTGTATCAACCTCAAAAGCCTCGTTATATGATCTCTGGACTGTCTCAAAGTATTTATTGAATACATCCTGGGAAAGCACGACGTATTCGTGTGTGTATTCGGGGGGGGGGTAGCTCTGTTCCCTTTGACACTTAAAAGGGCACTAGACCTTCTGATTTCCAATGCAATGAGTCCCCTCCAAGCATATACAACCACCCCTTCTATAAGAACCTAATATGCAAACTGGGCGTAAACTACAGCCCCTGTCTTGAGAGTTGTACGGGGGGGGGTCTGGTCTTAATCAAAAACATAGTTTCTGGACCCTTTCACTATGATGAACAAATCTTTTATATCCAAATTTTGATATGAGGTTTAAGGGAAATGCTGAGCGTTGGGGGGCTGGTTACTCTCGATCAACACGTACCCGTGATCTGTCTTCTGGCAAAAAATACGAAATTCCACATTTTTGTAGATTGGACCTTGAAATTTTTTCTAAAGGGTGCTCTGATACGCTGAATGTGATGGTGTGATTTTCGTTAAGATCCTATGACTTTTAGGGGGTGTTTTCCCCTATTTTCCAAAATAAGGCAAATTTTATCAGGCTCGTAACTTTTGATGACAAAAACTAAATTTGATGAAACTTATATATTTAAAATCAGCATAAAAACCCAATTCTTTTGATGTATCTTTTAGCATCGAAATTCCGTTTTTTAGAGTTTCGTTTACTATTGAGCTGGGTCGCTCCTTACTACAGTTCGTCACCACGAACCGTTTGAAAAGGATAATGGGAAGAAGACCACTTGAGGTGAATGTTTCAAAGAAGGTATCACAATCATTATTATTGCTAACATTTAGTAAATTACAATTGAAGTCCCCAAAGACTATTGCCTTCTTTTGTAAAGTAAATATCAATAGACTCGCCCTGCTTGAAAACAAGTTCAAAATTTACCTTGGTGATCAGAAAGACAGCTTTCCTAATTTGCATTATTTGATCTTTTGAAAAGGGTTGACCATTGGTTTTCTTGACTGAGACAGTATAATAATTGGGGTAATCGTTAGCACTAGTTTCTGGGACACTTGAAGAGAGGGGTTTCACTATCACTGGCGAACGAGTTTCATCCTTTTTCCTCTTTTTGCCAGGCGTCTCACCTCTTTCATTAGAGTTAGTTTCGGCTAAGGCCTGAATTCCTGACAAGTGGCTAACTGTTTTGGATGGCGTAGTTGGGGGGGGGGGGTTCTAAGAAGAGTTTTAGGGTAAATTTATAGCAAACAGTATTACTGGCTTTCGTATAAAGTGAATATACCACTCAATGCCTTTTTTATGCTCTTTACAAACATAATAATCGCTTGTACCGGAAATTCAGATTTAAGCACTTTTTGACTTCTTAAAAATGACCTAAATATGGGGTATAAAAAAGGCTAAGAAAATTAGTCTTGAACCTTAATTACCTTATAAAATTGATCTCAAACTTACTGTTTCATTATAAATCAATTTTTGTAATGTTATATAATCCACAAGCACTGATTTTCCAATATTAATTTGGATAAATTAATTTTTCCAATGTTATGATGTTTTCTTCTTCCTTGACATCGAATTTTAAATAAAAGCATGCGTTTTTGGTTAAAAATATGAAAGCTGGCTATTATGAACGCCAGTTATACTGTTTGCTATAAATTTAACTATATTTAATACAGCAATGGTTAGTTTACGTATTTAATATATGCTATGCTTTAACACCCCCCCCCCTGATGTGCAAAATATATAGCCCAAATTTGTTTCTAAACTATTACGATTTGCGATTTCAAATATCCTATTATTTTGTAAAAAACGACCGAAAACGCATGCTTTAATTGAAATTTTGGCAACAAGGAAGAAGAAAACGCCATAACATTGATAAAATTTATTTTATTCAGTTCAGTGTATATTCTCTATATTCACTGAAGTTTTTTCCTTAATTGCATTAGTATCAGTTATAGACACGACTATAACTGCTCTTTTTTATTTACAAACCCACTATATAAACACAAAGTAAGAAGTGGAGTACATAAGAAATAAGAATAAAATTAGACAATAGAAATCACCTACTTTTTGAAGACACTAGAAATCGATGGTTCCACCTTTCCCTGTGGTTAATCCTGTGTGGGAACCATTTACAAATTGTATAACTTGCCACCCTTCTCTTTGAGGCTGTGGAGTGCCAGCCTTTTCCTTGAAAATACTTCCTTGATGGCTGTTCAAATTTTGATCATTGTTGGAGAGGAGGCATCTAAGTAAGACAAGTGAGGAAGGGTTCTGTCTGCCTTCTGATTACTTTTGAGGATACCCCTGAGCATACCCTGACAGTTCCGTCTTAATACCTTCAGCCTTCCCTGAGATATTGCTTATACCCACTTTTTACAACCAGTACACATCTTTTGTGTTTAGACTTCGTTCAATTCCCTCCTAAGAATTTCTTCAAAGAAGTCGCGAGTGAAATCAGCTTTAGTCTCAAGTAGCTGCAGTTCAGTAACAGGTAGTCACAGTCACTTTTGCAAGTAGTCCCAGTATCAAAAAGTCGTTGTCGAGGTCACAAATAATCATAGTTACAAGTAGTCACCATCGGAAGTAATATTAATTGCAGTAGCAATTGCAGTCAGAGTAATTGTTGCAGTTGTACTGACCCTGAAAGTTTCAAGTTAATTCACTTGATCATTCTTAAGGTATAACCAATGCGCCTTTTATATAATCTAAAAGTACATAGTGTCATTTAATTTAGCTCAACATTCCTCAAAATTTCAGCTCAATATGCTTAGGCTTTTTCAGAGACATCCAGTTTCAAATATTTTGCCCTTTTCCAATGATGATTGCAAAGAAATGTACAAAATACACAATTTTTATTTTTAACCCCTAGGGCTGGGGGCATGGCAATCTAGATGGCATGATTGCTAGATATTTTGACTATTTAAAAAAAAAATACTTTTATTCAAATTTTTGATCAATGTTGAGGAGAGGGGGCGTTCGAAAAGGGTAAAGGGGAGCTGGCTGTTTTCTGGTTACTCCTCAAATTACCCTGAAAGTTTCTACTTAATACCCTCAGACGTTCCATGGATATTACTGACACACCCTTTGGAGAGCTTGCATGCACTTAGTGTGTTTAAACTGCGTTGGACATCCCTCTCAACATTTCCTTGAAGTTTCTCTTTAATATCCAAACCGATTTTGTAGACCTAGAATAAACAAGAGCTAAGAGCTCATATGGCACTTGTGACGAGGCGAGAAGAGCTAAGAGCCAAGAGATCATATGGTATGAGCTCTAACAAAATTCTATGAATCAATAGATTGATTTAAAACGGAAAATAAGAGGCTTAATGCCGGTCAAGATTTAAAATAAGAGCTCTGAGTCACAAAGTCCTTCTAAATATCAAAATTCATTAAGATCCGATCACCCACTCGTAAGTTATAAATACCTAATTTTTTCTAATTTTTCCTCTCCCTTTTGCCCCCCCCCCAGATGGTCGAATCTGGGAAAACGACTTTATCAAGTCAAATTGTGCAGCTCCCTGACACGCCTACCAATTTTCATCGCCCTAGCACGTCCAGACGCACCGAACTCGCAAAATCACTGAACCCCTCCCCCCAACTCCCCCAAAGAGAGCGAATCCAGTACAATTCTGTCAATCACGTATCAAGGACATTTGTTTATTCTATCCACCAAGCTTCATCCCGATTCCTACACTCCAAGTGTTTTTCCAAGATTTCCCCCTCCAAATCCCCACAATGTCAAAAGATCTGGTCGGGATTTGAAATAAGAGCTCTGAGACATGAATTCCTTCTAAAAATCAAATTTCATTACGATCCGATCATCTATTCGTAAGATATCAATACTCCAATTTTCATGTTTTCCGAGAATTCCGGTTCCCCCCTCCAACTCCCCCGAATGTCACAGGATCTGGTCGGAATTTGAAATTAGAACTTCAAAGCACAAGATCCTTCTAAATATCAAATTTCATTAAGATCTGGTCACCCTTTCGTAAGTTACAAATACCTCAATTTTCAAAATTACCCCCCCCCCCCCCCCTCCCCCCCCCCCAATTCCACCAAAGAGAGCAGATCCGGTCCAGTTATGTCAGTCACGTATCTTAGACAGGTTTCTATTCTTCCCATCAAGTTTCATCCTGATCTTACCGCTTTAAGTATTTTCTAAGATTTCCGGTCCCCCCAACTCCCCCCCCCCAATTACGCTTGATCCGGTTGAGATTTAAAATAAGATATTGGAGTTACGAGGTCCTTCTAAATATGAAGTTTCATGAAGATCCGATCACTCCTTCGTAAGTTAAAAATACGTCATTTTTCTTATTTTTCAGAATTACCCCCCCCCCCCCGCAATTGAGCAGATCCGTTCCAATTATGTAAATCACGTATGCAAGACTTCTGCTTATTTTTCCAACCAAGTTTCATCCCAATCCCTCCAATCTAAGTGTTTCCCATCATTTTAGGTCTCCCCACCCCAAACTTCCCCCAATGTCACCAGATCCGGTCAGGATTTAAAATAAGAGCTTTGAGACACGATATCCTTCTAAAAACCAAATTTCTTGGATATCCAATCACCCGTTCGTAAGTTAAAAATACCTCATTTTTTCTAATTTTTCAGAATTAACCCCCCCCCCCCCAACTACCCCAAAGAGAGCGGATCCGTTCTGGTTATGTCAATCATGTATCTAGGACTTGTGTTTTTTTCCACCAAGTTTCATCCCGATCCCTCCACTCGTTGGAGGTGTTTTCTAATTTTTTGGTTTCTCCCTCCCAACTCCCCCCCCCCCAATGTCACCAGATCCGGTCGGGTTTAAAATAAGAGCTCTGAGCCACGATATCCTTCTAAATATCAAATTTCATTGAGATCCGATCACCCGTTCGTAAGTTAAAAATACCTCATTTTTTTCAGAAATACCCCCCCCAACTACCCAAAAGAGAGCGGATCCATTCCGTTTATGTCAATCATCTATCTAGGACTTGTGTTTACTTTTCCCACCATGTTTCATCCCGACCCCTCCACTCTAAGTGTTTTCCAAGTTTTAGGTTTCCCCCTCCCAACTCTCCGCCCCCGTCACCAGATCCGGTCGGGATTTAAAATAAGAGCTCTAAGACACGATATCCTTCTAAACATCAAATTTCATTGAGATCCGATCACCCGTTCGTAAGTTGAAAATACCTCATTTTTCTAATTTTTAAGAATTACTCCCCCCCCCCAACTACCCCAAAGAGAGCAAATCAGTTCCGATTATGTCAATCATGTATCTGGGACTTGCGCTTATTTTTCCCATCAAGTTTCATCCCGATCCCTCTACTCTAAGTGTTTTCCAAGATTTTAGGTTTCCCCCCTCCAACTCCCCCCATTATCATCAGACCCAGTCGGGATTTAAAATAAGAGCTCTGAGAAACAATATCATTCCAAACATCAAATTTCATTAAGATCCAATCACCCGCTCATAAGTTAAAAATACTTAATTTTTTCTATTTTTTCCGAATTAACCGGCCCCTACTCCCCCCCCAGATGGTCAAATCGGGAAAACGACTATTTCTAACTTAATCTGGTCCGGTCCCTGATACGCTTGCCAAATTTCATCGTCCTAGCTTACCTGGAAGTGCCCAAAGTAGCAAAACCGGGACTTTAGGTTTTCCCCCTCCAACTCCCCCCAATGTCATCAGATCCGGTCGGGATTTAAAATAAGAGCTCTGAGACACAATATCATTCCAAACATCAAATTTCATTAAGATCCAATCACCCGCTGATAAGCTAAAAATACTTCATTTTTTCTATTTCTTGCGAATTAACCGGGCCCCCACTCCCCCCCCCCCCAGATGGTCAAATCGGGAAAACGACTACTTCTAATTTAATCTGGTCCGGTCCCTGATACGCTTGCCAAATTTCATCGTCCTAGCTTACCTGGAAGTGCCTAAAGTAGCAAAACCGGGACCGACAGACCGACAGACCGACAGACAGACCGACAGACCGACAGACCGACAGAATTGGCGACTGCTATATGTCACTTGGTTAATACCAAGTGCCATAAAAATTTTCTCCTTTCTGAACGAAAAACATTATACGTAAACAACGGCCAACTTAGATAGCGTGTCAAGGATGTGCGGGCTATATTATTCCTGGAAGCACAGTTATTTGACCTTTAGACATTTTGAACAAGATGGCTATTTAAGAATTTTGACGAATTATGTTTGGAGGGAGAGGAACTAAAAAGGTAGAAGAGGGGTGCTGGTCACCCTCCAATACATCTCTCTCAACTTGCCCTAAAAGTTTCAGTTTTATAACCTCGACTGTTTAAAAAAAATTGCTGAAATATATTTTTGATAAACTGGATGTAAATAGTGGCTTTAGATTTAGTTTAACATTACCCCCAATATTCTTCAAAGCTTTACCTTAATACTTTAGCTTTTCCGGACACACCCAAAATCAACCATTCCCCCTTCCCAGTTATAGATCCTTCATTTAAACAAGGGGCGTATTGCATAATTCATAATCCTTCCACATGGGCTGTAGAAGGCTTTACATCGCCGGAGGCATAGTGAATAAACATTTTGAATATTTTGAACAAAATTGATTTTTCAACACATTGATCAGTTTTGTTCGGAGGGGGGATTTAAAATGGTAAGGGGGACTATTTGACTTCCAATAGTCAATACCTCGCTCTTTACACTAAAGCTTTATTTTGTCCCAATTTCTTAAAAATGACCCCCTGAATCACAAAGGCCGTACAACAAATAGTTGAAATTCATAAAGTTACTTTAGCGTAAAGAGCGAGGTATTAGGAGGAGGTGAACCCCTCACATACGTAATAATTTCTGTTCGATTTAAGTTTTAATGCTAGTCCTTACTTTCAGTTGAAAAAACTTTTTCATATTTATTTTTTCATTTTTCTTTAAAAAAAATGCTAAGAAATCTGGAGCCCCCTTCATCTAAATTTTCTTCCCGCATGACAAATTCCTCCATGGAAAGATCCCCCCGCATAACCCCCTCCCCCCAACCCCTCCCCCAACCAAAAAAATCCCCCTGAAAGCGTCTGTACACTTCCCAATAACCATTACTATGTGTAAACACTGGTCAATTTTTGTAACTTGCAGCCCCTCCTACGGGGACTGTGGAGGAGTAAGTCATTCCCAAAGAGGTAGTTATTACGTTTTTTGACTATGTTGAATACAATGGCTATCTCAGAATTTTGATCCGGTGACTTTGGAAAAAATGAGCGTGGGAGGGGGCCTAGGTGCCCTCCAATTTTTTTGGTCACTTAAAAAGGGCACTAGAACTTTTCATTTCCGATAGAATGAGCCCTCTCGCAACATTCTAGGACCAATGGGTCGATACAATCACCCCTGGGAAAAAAACAAAAAAAAACAACAAACAAACAAAAAAAAACAAATAAACACGCATCCGTGATCTGTCTTGTGGCAAAAAATGCAAAATTCCACATTTTTGTAGATAGATGCTTGAAACTTCTGCTGTAGGGTGCTCTGATACGCTGAATCTGACGGTGTGATTTTCGTTAAGATGCAATGACTTTTAAGGGGTGTATTCCCCTATTAAAAGTCATATTCAGCGTATTCTGAATATGACTTACGATTCTTTGATTCTTTATTCAACACCGTCAACACCGTTAATTTGCCTCTAAAATAAGGCAAATTTTCTCAGGCTCGTAACTTTTGATGGGTAAGTCTAAACTTAACGAAATTTAAATATTTAAAATCAGCATCAAAATGCGATTCTTTTGATGTAACCATTGTTATAAAAATTCCGCTTTTTAGAGTTTTGGTTACTATTGAGCCGGGTCGCTCCTTACTACAGTTCGTTACCACGAACTGTTTGAAAGACGATTTTATTATCTGCATACATGTATTAAAGATTTTATTATTACATAGTTCTACAAAATAAATAGATGAAAAGGATAATAAATGCAAATTAAGAACAAGAATTTATCCCAGCATTTAAAGGAGTACAAGTTGCTAAGATTGTTTTCGTTATTATTGTTGTCGTTGACTGTAACGTTGCAACCAAAGTAAGCGTTGTAGTCTTCAAAAGTGAAAGAAAGAAACGTCCTCTCATTGGTGGATCAACCCGCTCTTGAAATGATGTCTCCAGCTCCCTAAAATTGTTTGAATCAGATTTAGTATATTGTTGTGACCAAGGGTTCCAAAGATTTGTAGGAAAGTTGGCATTAAGCCACTACTAAAGTACTGCTAGGGTTTAATAGCACAGTAACACTAAATCATCTTAAGTATGTGACTAATTTCATTAGAAAAGTATAAAAATTGTGGTATTATCATTCGACAATTGAATGACAAAAGAAGCAAGTAATTGGTTTCTGAAAGAGGGTCGGATGAGATGTTGCAAACTAACAAAAATCCAAAGATATATGGATTACTTAGAAAGTATAAAATATCCTATTAGATATATACATAAAAAAACAAAAATAAAATAAGCATAAAGAAAAAATAAGAAAAGTAAAAAATATTGAAAAAATTAAAAAATTGAAAAATATATAAAATATTAAAAAATTATGAAAATTGAAAGTCTTGATATTTCGCGGGACAGTAGTAAGCCTACCCTTTAAACAAAGATCCGTTTATAGCTTAAAAAAGCACAAGAATGAGTAAACTAAAAAAAATTTCATAGCTTGCTATTGCAAGTTATGAAAAAATTGAACCAGAAAAACACTAGCTGTTTTTCTTGGATATTACCCATTGAATTGGTGCACATATGTCATGCCTTTAATAGACCCAAAAGTGAATAGCATTTTCCCTACTTTAAGCTCTTGCAAGCCATATATTGCCTTATATTGGTCAATTGAGAACTAGAGTATCGGTAAAATCTAGTAGAACTCATCAAGCCCTAATACTTCTATATCTTTTTTTTTTAATTGGAACTATTTATTCACAAATAACAACCAATAAAAAAGTAAAAAGGGAATGGAAATTTAGAAAAACAACACATAGAAAACAACCTGATTCTCGAGAGTCTCAAAGAGGGCTCGTCAGAGCCCTATTGACTGAATAAAATAAAATAAATTTCAACTGAAAGTAAGAAGCATAATTAAAACTAAAAACTAATAGAAATTATCCTGTTTATGTGGAGGATTCCATATCCTAAATACCTTGCTCTTCGAGCTAAATCTTTAGTACTCTTACATAAGCTTCTTATTCTAATTAAACTGCCCTTGTGTTTCAGAATTCTTTCTTAAAGAATTGGGGCAAAGAATCAAAGTTTAGTGTAAACAACAGGGTATTGAGGAGGGGAAATCCCACAATATAAGCAATAATTTCTCTTTGTTTTAAGTTTTACTGTTGCTCCTTACTTTCAATTGGAAAAAAAATTATTTAATTTCTGATCGTTTTTCAAATATGCTTGGAAATCTGGCTTCTCTTTCATGAAAAATTCCTTGCTCTCCCCCGCACATGAAGTTCCCCACGTAAAATAGACCCCCCCCGGCAAAGTTTCCGTTGGACAGTTCCATCCTCGCTGAAAATTTCCCCCTGAAATTTTCTCGCGGACGATTCCGCTTGAAAAATTGCCCTTAGCCATACTTTTATTTGAAAAAGACTTCAATTTTTGATCGTTTTCTGAATCATTTCTGGAATCCCCATCCGTGGAAACTATTCCTGGAAACCAGTTGATTTAAAGTTTGAATGTTGCTTATTATAAACTATTTTTTACCTTTAATTATTTCTGATTATTTTTTAAAATAATGCCACGAAATCCAGCTCTTCCTCCATAGAAAATCTTCTCCCCCCCATAGAACATTCATCCATGGAAAGCTCCTCCTGCGTAAAATTCACTCTTGACAATTCCATCCTCGCTAAAATTTCCTCCCAAAAAATTTTTATGGACGACTTCACATAATAAATTATCCCTTAGCATACAATTATTTGAAAAAGGCTTCAATTTCTGATCGTTTTTAAATCATTCCGGATTTCCCCCTTCCGTAGAAAACCTTTCGCGGAAATCCTAACTCCTCTTCTCAGTGGAAAGTGGCTTTACCAATAAGACATCTCAGCAATATCCAAAGAGCGACTGACGGTTTTCAATTGAAAATTTCAGGGCTACTACTACCTCTGCCCTGACAACTTAATAAAATGAAAAGTTTTTAAGGGTTTCAAGGTGGTCAAAGAGCATAGGTGGAATTTTGTGAGAATGGTATGAAGTTTTATTTTTCAGGTAACCTTTGGTGGTACAAAAATTAAATTAAATAATACTATTTTTTTCAAGACTTTCAAAAGGGTTTATGCTGTTAAAAATTATTGAAAATATTTCTCCAAAATACAAATAGCAAGCCGAGCTATATAGTCAAACAGTTCGTGGTAACGAACTGTAGTAAGGAGCGACCCGGCTCAATAGTAAACGGAACTCTAAAAAACGGAATTTTGATGCTAATGGGTACATCAAAAAGGACCCTATTCTAAGCTAATATATAAGTTTCATGAAGTTTAGTCTTACCTATCAAAAGTTACAAGTCTGAGTAAATTTGCCTTATCTTAGAAAATAGGAGGAAACACCCCCTAAAAGTAATAGAAACTTAACGAAAATCACACCATCGTATTCAGCGTTTTAGGTTTCAAGCTTCTACCTATAAAAATGAGGAACTTCGTATTTTTGCCAGAAGACCGATCACGGTTGCGTGTTTTTTTTGTTTTTTTTTTTCAAGGGTCATCTTACCGATCCAATTGTCCTAGAATGTCGCAAGAGGGCTCATTACAACAGAAAACATAAGTTCTTGTGCCCTTTTTAAGTGACCAAAAAAATTGGAGGGCACCTGAAATGAAAAGTTCTAGTGTCCTTTTTAAGTGACCAAAAACATTGGAGGGCACCTAGGCCCCCTCCCACGCTCATTTTTTCCCCGAAGTCAACGGATAGAAATTTTGAGATAGCCATTTTGTTCAACATAGTCGAAAAACATAATAACTATGTCTCTGGGGATGATTTACTCCCCCACAGTTCCCGGGGGAGGGGCTGCAAGTTACAAACTTTGACCAGTGTTTACATACAGTAATGCTTATTGGGAAGTGTGCAGACGTTTTCAGGGGCATTTTTTGTTGGAGGGGGAGTGGAGGGGAGGGGAATACCTGATAGGGTCTTTCCTTGACGGAATTTGTCATGGGTAAAGAGAAATTCCACGAAGGGGGCGCAGGATTTTCTAGCATTATTTAAAAAAATGAAAAAATAAATATGAAAAAGTTTTTTTCAACTGAAAGTAAGGAGCAGTATTAAAACTTAAAACGAACTGAAATTATTACGCATATGAGGGGCTCATCACCTCCTAAATACCTCGCTATTTACGCTAAAGTATTTTTAGTATATTTCAATATTTATTCTTCGGCATTTTGTGATTCAGGGGTTATTCTTAAAGAATTGGGACAAAATTTAAGCTTTATTATAATGAGCAAGGTATTGACAAGGGTGCAAACTCCCTCATACGTGTAATAAAAATATACGAATATAGAAGTACGTTACGTATGTTAATTCATGTGTTACGTATATTTTTCACTAATAAAAACGTTCGTAAGAAATTAAAAGTTCTAGTTACCTTTTTAAGCAACCAAAAAATTGAAGGACAACTAAGCCTCCACCTCCACCCCTTTTTTCTCAAAATCGTCCGATCAAAACTAAGAAAAAGCCATTTAGCCAAAAAAATAATATACAAATTTGTTTTAGTTATTCATGTGCGGAGAGCCAAAATCAAACATGCATTAATTCAAAAATGTTCAGAAGTTAAATATAAAAAAAATAAGTTTTTTCAACTGCAAGCAAGGAGCGACAATAAAGCTTAAAGCGAACAAAAATTATTCCGTATTATGAAAGGGGTTGTCCCCTCTTCAACGTCTCGCTCTTTACGCTAAAGTTATACACTTATTTAAAAAGAACTGTGACAGAGTCAAACTTTAGCGTAAAGAGCGAGACGTTGAGGAGGGGACAACCCCTTTCATAATACGGAATAATTTCTGTTCCTTTAAGTTTTAAAGTCGTTCATTACTTGCAGTTAAAAAAAAATCTTTTTTATTTATTTATTTTGTAGAAGAAATGATGTTATTTTCTATTTCCATGAAAAAGACTATGTCAATAAAAATCGAACAGAAATTAATTTTATAACTTTTTCATAAAATAAGTTTTTCAGTGAAAAGTAAATAGCCCAATTAAATCCAAAATGAGCAGAAATAAAGTCAAATAATCCCCTAAGCGTAAAATTCCTGCAACTAAGCCATTAACAAATAAATGAAACTCAAAACCAAAAAAAATACAATAAATAATTTATCAGAGAAAAAAAATGTTGGTTCTTTGTCTGAAAAGGCCCATTTTCAGACAAACGAATAATCTCAATACAAAGTATATTTAGCCGCATAACCTCTCTGGGCTTAAAGTTTGAAGTTTAATCTCCCTCCCTTCCTTTGGCACTCTTTGAAAGTTTCATATTGGCCTCTGAATCTGTTACCAATAAGTTACACTATATTTAGATTGCCTGGGTACAGGTAATGTATTTCTATTTAAAAGTCTAATTTAACATAAATAAATGGTCCCATAAGGGCTTATAGCGTACTAACTTTTAAGCAGATTGGAGACAATTTCTCATTTCTTCGCTTTATCCCTTTCAAAAACACCAAATACAAAGTCAAAATTCAACCACAATACTCCCTGATAATTGGAACTCGATCATTCTCGAGGCTGTGTAGACGCGCTATTTCGATGAACTAGGTACACATAGTGTCTTTTTATTACCTCGCAACTTCATCTTGAACTGATTTAAAGTTCCAAGGAGCATATGAAAACTTTTATATGAATCGAAGACAAAATATGTATTTCTCCCCTCATTCCATATCAAAATTGTAATTTCCCTTGGCCACCTACCTCAATAAACACTGAAACTTTCAACTCAAGTCACCAAGACATTGCAGATAAACTATTTTGATAACCTGGATGTATGTAGTGTTCTTTTATATTAACCTACCGTGTACAAAAAAAGTAGAAATATCGTTCAATCGGCCCTCAAGCAGTCTCTAAAAGCATCATAAACTATTTTGATAACCTGGATAGATGTAGTGTTCTTTTATATGAACCTACCGTGTACAAAAAGTAAAAATATTGTCCAATTGGCCCTCAAGCAGTCTCCCCCCCCTAAAAACATCAAATCATCTCCCAAACCTCTCTCAAATTGTTACTGATATGACAGTTTGATAACTTAAGTACATATTGGGTCATCACAACTTAACAGAGATTAAATTGAAGTTCAACCGTTGCTAAAAGTGCATAATGCTTGATTTGGGTGGGAAGTAAAATTATCGAAACCGCTCACACCCTCCCCCTCACCACAAAACATGAATGCCCTTGTCCTCATACTACCAACATTCTAAAAGTTTCAACTTGATCTCTTAAAGCTAATTCCAAAAATTTGCAGATTCGTCATTTGGTAATTTTTTTGGATACATAAAAATCTTTCTATTTACTTCTGCCCCTTCTCCAATTCAAAAAGTAAGACACACATCACTGATTCCCAATCTGATTACATGACTAAGACTAAAGAGCTTGCCTTTTCTTCTAAAACTTATGTGCGATTACTCGGTAGTTTAGACTGTTATCGCTCCAGGACCTAAAAGGTTGACTCTGGAAGGATTAAAATAAATTTATCCACTATTCTAAACAAACTGGCCATCTAAAAAATTCAAACCTGTACCATGGAGGAGCCGAGTCTGAAAAAGGGCACAGAGAAGGGCTGGCTGCTCTCCAATCACTTGTAGCCATTTAAAAGTAGCTAGAATTTTTAATTTCTGATAGAATAAGTCTCCTCCTAACTTTCTTATACCCCGGCTTTCTTACAAAGTGGGGCAAAAATGATGCATGGGAGGCACATGGCGCTTCATTGAGCCAACGCCAGTGCGTTGCTTCTGATTCATTTTGTGTAGAGATTAATTAATTATGTGGCAGAATGTAGGGTATTCAATTCCTTTTAGTTGATTGATCATTGCCAATTTTGTCCATTGCCAATTCAACCCTTTGCAGGCCAACAATTACTGCTTGGTGTTGATCCCGCTTTAAGATAATCAGGTATCTTTTATTGCTCAAAGTCATATTTTTTTGCGTTTTTTTCAGTTTTATTACTTTATTTGGAGAAGAGACATATTTTCCACACTTCCTAAGATCATGCAAAACTTGTATACTTAGTGTAACTTTGGATGGTAACTCAAAATTTTGTAAATACTGCTTTTGAAGTTCTATTTCTGATTTTGATCAAAGTTGAAAGATGGTTTTGATAATTAATTATGGTAATAAGTATTGTAATTAATGGGTGATAATTATTTAAGCAAAGATTCCTTTTTCAGAGGGATTCATCTTATTTTGTGATAGGTAGAGCCAAGGTCGTATCTAGAATTCTCGTGGGGGAGTTGTACAAATAAATACAGGGGGAGTTGCAAAAAATAGTGAGTATCAAGGTTTCAGTGTATAAGAATTTGCTTACGTGTATTTTGCTACTTTTGTTCACGTCGGAAAAAATTTCAGGGAAGAGTTTAAACCAGGTAGCCCAGCCCCCCTGGATAAGGCCATGGGTAGAGAAGTAATAAAAAAAGTTAGAGAGTTTTAGGGTAGAGAGGTAATTGTAGACATTTTAACTTTCAACAAGTTCTTACCTGTATTTATTTTTCACCCTAAGAAGGGGAGTTAGGTTTGACTCCAAGGCCTACGTAATAATTACATTATTATGGCTCTAATAAAACCATGATCACTGCTTAGAAAATAATTACTTGCAATTTAAGATAGGGAGAGAGATAATAAATAAAAAAATTCGGCTATTCTGATTTTGCATTTTTATAGCGTATAATGATAAAGGTATAAAAAGGATACAGCATGCCTAATTTTTAAGTTACATGGACAAAATTACCCGCGTCATCATTCACTTCTTTTTATCAACAGTACAACCCTCCACCCCTTCTCTTCCCGAGTGGGTACCATGGATGCGTGCTTATGCAATTAACTATCTTTGTTGGACACGCTTGTAGGGTATAGCTTTATCTCGTAAAATCGAACGTGTCTAAAAAAAAAGACATCGGTATCAACATCCATAAAATGCAAAAAGAAATCCGCTCTGAATTATTAAAATTTGTGATTGTTTGAACAGACGAAAATTGGTGATATATATATATATATATATATATATATATATATATATATATATGTATTTTATATCAGTAAAATAGAAAAACTGAAAAATCTAAACTTAAAAAAGGTTTCTTATCCGTCAGTAACTGACACAACTAGATCGATTGCCCGTCTAGCTCAAAAGTGTAAGAAAATATGCAAAATATTGTTTATAGTAAACAGCCAAAAATGCATACCTGGGCCTAGCAATGGGATCAATCTTAGCCTCAACTGGAGAGGCATGTATGGATTGTGGCCAATCATCCGACGGATCTTCTAGCGCCCATCTTTTCTTCCTACAGAAAGGGATTTTTACGTCAAGAACAGAGTTTGCAGTAATTGTTAACGTGGTTGCCTCTGTAAAGCCTGCCAGTGCTGGCACCAGACTAAAACAAAACGTTGAGCCGCCGATGTTTGTTGTTGTTGTGGTTATGACAATATTAGTGACTGTTCTGGTTGAGAAAAAGAGGCGACCGATGGTTTGAACATGGTTAAGTGAAGAGTCAATGTTACTCCCGATAACAGCTGTACTTAAGCCAAGAAAGAAGATCAAAATCATCTGAAAATATATGTTGTAAGTTGCAGCCAGAACAGTTGGCACAGCTGGCAATCTATCACGGGGGAGCGTTGGGTATAGTTCTTTAAAAAATTAGGACTCTTTTTGAGTTTGATCAATTTCAAACTGTTTGCGGTAGTAGTTGCAAGTAAAGAGGGACCCTTGTTAGCAGTAAGCAAAGCCCTAAAAACTGAATTTTAAAGCTGATAAATAATTTTATGTAAAATATTTTTTTTAATGTCATAAATGTAAAAATCATAAAGATAAATGTTTACTCGTAAAAAGTTATCACCATAATAATATTTTACAAATTTAGGTGAGATATCGTTCAGATTAATGTGGAGAAAAGGGAATAGAAAAATTTACCCCATATCTTCCCATTATTATGAAGAATGTTTTTGGACATTAATTCAATATGGGAATTACGGGTTAGTAACTCCC
This sequence comes from Artemia franciscana, assembly GCF_032884065.1. Taxonomy (NCBI): domain Eukaryota; kingdom Metazoa; phylum Arthropoda; class Branchiopoda; order Anostraca; family Artemiidae; genus Artemia; species Artemia franciscana. Next base: position 12,779,515 of record NC_088873.1, on the reverse strand, counting down.
TGAGAATAACCCACCGAAGCTATAGAGCCTTTGTGGGGATCAGCAGCGCATCATTTGTATTTGTTTTATATTTTTTGGCCCGAGAATAAATATGGTCAATATCATTCTTAAGTGTACCACAACAAGAAAGCGGGATGGGCATTTCGTTACCCAACCCTCTTAAAAACGTAGGAAATGATAGGCCTAAAACTTCTTTTTATATTTGACACCCCTGGGCAGCCAAGAGCTTTAACCGTACCTGAAGGCATTGAGGGCAATTTGAATTAAATTATCCTCAATGCATTTTAAAAATGAGGGGTTTAGCGTAAAACCTATCCTATTGCAAACCCTCTTTCAAATTCAGTCACTGACTAAACTCCGTTTACCCTTCTTTTCAATTATATATATATATATATATATATATATATATATATATATATATATATATATATATATATATATATATATATATATATATATATATATATATATATATATATATATATATATATATATATATATATATATATATATATATATATATATATATATATATATATGTATATATGTATATATATATGTATATATATTTTTTTTAAAGTAGGATCTAACACAAATGCTTTCGACTAGTAAAGCAACGGGCTTAACCTAGGTAGTGCTGAATATCTTACCCTAGAATGTTGTTTCCACAGATGTCAACTGTTAACTGACAACCAGAAAGTTAAAAATGATACTTGTACTTACTTTTGAAAATAATATGGTCTTTATTTCTAGACAGAAAAATAACGTGAACACCCACTTTGTGGGATGTCCTAAATTTCACCTTTGGACAGGTTAATCTTCCAACAGCACGTTATAATAGGATATTTCTTTTTTGCTTCTTTGGAACATAGCTTTCAGTTTAAAGTCTATTAAAATGGATGGGTCTGATACTCCTTCATCACTCCTATGTTCACCAGTTATATTTCTTGTACAAGCGTTGCATCTTTCTTCTAGGAGCAACTGTTTTTTAAGTTTAATAATCCTCAAAAATAATATTTGGTTCTTTCCTGTTTTAGCTTCCATTCTATGGAATAGTAGTCCCCACAGAATAACATATTTTGCTGTGATTATCTTTAAAGGGTAAACGTTTATCGGAAACACATATAAACTGAAAACTGAACTGTTTTAAGTTTTTAATGTTTTATTTGTTTTTCTAATTGTATTTTGACCAGGAAATTTTGAAAAAAAAAATTTCCTGGTAAAAACAAGGGAGGACAAATTTATACAAAACAACGGACAGAAAATTATCTGACAAACCACTAATATTTGGGTGATCAACCTTACTCGCTTTCAAAAACTCCCCCTCCCCTGTCTAGGTGCTTGGTTTAGGCTTGATAGCGTTAACAACGAAAGAATGGGACAAAATATTTGAAGTACGTTTCAGTCACACTGTTACTCACTGATGCTTCAAGGAAGGGTATACAACCAGAGCCATTTTAAGGTGTTTCTTAGAGGTCTAGCTCCCACCTTAGTGAGCTTGAAAGTGTTGTAAATAACTAATAAGTTTCCATAGTTAGAAAATATAGATCGGATTGACTATATTGAGACCTAACTATGTGCTTGACCACACAGTTTCAATACTTATTTCTATAATAGTAGACTTAGCTCTTGGATTAGCACCCCCTTAGCAGTTGGAGAAAAAGTTAACACACTTTTTATATTCAGTGTGGTATCTCATTAACGTAGAAACAACTCAGTTCGTAAAAGAACCTATAAATTGCATGATTAGATGCTGGCACACGAAACGGGAAAGAAAGCGGAATATGGCGTTGACACTATAATGGATTCTCGTCTAGCTCCGTTCTCTTCCGAACATCCAAAGTAGGTTAAAATGGAGAAGCGAACTTGTGGCATTTGAGGACTGAGCATTTCTTGAAGTTTAGTTGGAAAACAAACAAGGGAGCGATAAGTTCCAAGGATAGAAAATCTACGATGAAGGTATGATAGAATAACAAATTTTGCTAATCATATCCATTCTGAACATTATTGGTGTCATCTGCTGGGAGGACGACTATACACCCAGTTTCTAATCATTCATTTTTCTAATAATACCGTGCTTCAGAAAATTCTATAAACTTTGCAAAATCGTGTAATGACTTCAAATAAGAACACTATTTAGACAAGAGAGATTGATGATTAAGGCCATCGTCAAGAACTGTACAACATCCCAATATTTGTCTATAAAAAAATTCTAGGTTTGTAAAATATTACTAGGCTTTTAGTTTTACATAAGTTATGACCTCAGTTATGCTTGCCAAGTGTTCGACGCTGGTGGCCAGTTTGTATATTTTTCTCTCTCTCTCTCTCTCTCTCTCTCTCTCTCTCTCTCTCTCTCTCTCTCTCTCTCTTTCTCTGTATATATATATATATATATCTATATATATATATATATATATATATATATATATATATATATATATATATATATTTATATATATATATATATATATATATATATATATATATATATATATATATATATATATATATATATATATATATATATATATATATATATCTTTACTGCATTAAAAACGAAAATATCTTATGATTAGTTATTATTTCCAGCTATTTGATTTGTCCGGAACGATATACATACACACTTGCTTTATTGGGAACTTTGTTCCCAGTTTTTATAGTTCACTACACATATTTATTTCTTTAACCTATAAGAAAATCACACGTTTAATAAATATTTCAATGTATTTGATATTTCGATTGTGGTTCCATGATATTAAATATTAAATAATATGCAAAAATAATTAGTTATATCGAATTAATTCTTTCTTTCCTATTCTAATATGGTTCAACCAAATTAACGCTAAAGTAGATATAAAATAATTATTCATTTTTAAATAATTTTAATATATATACTTAATATACTTTTGGAGATTAGTGTCTAAAAAATATTTTTTCCGCCGCTGAAATCCAATAATCTTGGTGCTACCAAGGGGTGGTAACCCTGCTGATGGAGCTAACTTTACAAACATTTCCTTTTATTAACTAAAAAAAAACATATGCTTAAAACTAAGTTTATAATGCTTTTTAAGGTTTTAATGCTTAAAACCTTACTTACAGTTCGTTACCTCGAACTGTTTGCTAAAATTGACAAAGAAAAGTAAAGATAAAGATAAAGTAAAGAAAAGATAAAGAACTGATGAAAGCAGACTGATTGTTTGACATATACCGATCTTTGATTTTTCAAAGTCATAGCTGTAAAAGAGAAAATGTTTACAATATATATTTGTCTTGTCAAATTTATTTGAGGCATTTGTTTGAGCTAGTTTTACAGAAATATATTGTTTAAGTTTCAATTTGTTAAGTCTCATATATTGTTCAGTTTGTTTTAAGTTTCGACTTTAAACTTTACTTCCATCAGAAGAACTTTGGTTTTTGTTACTTCCCCCTGAAACTTAGGCGTGTGGGTCAGTAACAGAAGGTACGGCATAAATCAAGGGCCACATTTAAATTAAATGGCATTGATATTGCCTTTCTTTGTGAGGAATAAATCCCAGTTCCAAGTCTGTTCTTTCCTCCAAATATTTTATTCAACAATTGTGATTTAAAACTATTGAAATGATGATTGTGTTGCTGATAGCGAATGCAAAAAATTGTAAAGGGGAGGATGTTAAGGAAAACTCTTTCGTTCAAAGATTCTATATTCTTCTATTGTTTAATTTCAAAATGACTGTTTCTAAATCCCATTTCTTTGCGTTTTCAATATCATTTTCAGGGTTTCCTAAATGAAGTGGATTATCACCTCTCCCTATCCCCTCTACTTATTGTGCTGAACTTATACCTTTCGTACAAAAACGCTTCGAATAAAAAGACTCCTTAGGGCGTGTTTGCTTTAAACAATACTACAAGATTTTTCAGAATAAATCACAACTCTCTATCGAAATCCTTAGGTACTTCTAATGTTTCCCGTTGCGAACTACTGTCTCCAAAATTAAGAGTGCAAGTATCATCCTCTCAGAATTCCTACTACACACGTAGTTTATAATAACTGTTCTAAGCAGAGAACAGTAAAAAAAGAGCAGGGAATATATTTTTTTTTGGGGGGGGGGGGGTGGCTTTTGCTACCAGGATTTTTGTCGTCACTGAACTTAAGCGGTAGTTTTCTCATTCCCCTATTTCTATGTTATTTTTAATGTCTTCTCATTTTACAGGGGGGGGGGGGTACTTTTCTACTGACAAATATGGAGAATATCCCTTTAAATAAGTTTGTTTCGAGAATTTGCTTTTAAATCCATGAAAATGATGACCCTATAAATTATTTTGTTAAATTCCCCCCCCCCTGCCCCCAACCTACCAATAAACATACTAGTGGTGCTTTTTTGTTTCAAGGATGAAAATCATTCTCGAAGTATTGTTTTATGAATATACAGTTGAATGTAGAAAACGAGGGCTGAAGGGGGGAGTAGTAGCCCCCTTTCATATTTAAGAGAACCTTGGATCAAACAGCTCCTAGTAACAAACTGTAAGTAAACAGCAACTCTGTCAATAGTGATTAAACCTTAGAAAAATTTTAATCACAAAATGTGCAGCAGCAAAATCTATCATTCATGTATATTCTGAAAATTGCAAAATGTATTCATTTTAAAGCTACTCGTCAATAGATATTGGCACACGAAATTTTTTGGAAATATTAAAACAGGAATTAAATTCCCACAAAAAGGGGCACCTTCTTGATTGAAATCACGCAATATAGTTCAACATTGTACGAGACACCTAAAGACATTGTTCGCAAAATGTAAACTCCCTCTTTCTCTTATGGAGAAGAAACTGCACTAAGTGAGCGAGGCGTTGCAGTGCAAAAATTAAACTTCGAGTAAAAGATCCGGCTCTTAGGGGTGGTAGCCCTCCTCGCATTTAGGGTAACCCTTTGTAATGTATTAAAACGAATAGAAATTGATTGAAAAAAGAAACGAACAGGAAAGAAAAATGAGAAACCCTGTTTTTTTCCGATGAAAGTAAAGAGTAACATTCAAAGTTGAAACAAAAATGGAATTATTCGGTAGACGAGGGAGCTGCTCCCACCTCAACCCTACACTCTCCGATGAGTTTTAATAAGAAGTTTTCTTAAGAAACTATGAAATCTAGCGTAAAGAGTGGGGGACTGTGGAAGGGTGAGCTGACTTATATACGGATAAATTTTTCTCCGTTTTAGGTTTTACTGTCGCTCTTTACTTTCATTTAAGGTTTTTTTTTTGTATTGATTTAACAAATCAACTATTTACAAATTGTACCTATTTACTCATTTGAGCATAAATAAGCAAAAACACAAAATGATAAAACACACTTTTCAAACAGTTCGTGGTAACGAACTGCAGTAAGGAGTGACCCGGCTCAATAGTAAACGAAACTCTAAAAAACGGAATTTTGTTGCTAAAATATACATCAAAAGAATCATATTTTCATGCTGATTTTAAATATGTAAGTTCCATCAAATTTAGTCTTTGTCATCAAAAGTTACGAGCCTGAGAAAATTTGCCTTATTTTAGAAAATAGGGGAAAACACCCCCTAAAAGTCGCAGAATCTTAACGATTCTGGTGTGAAATCACACCATCGCATTCAGCGTATCAGAGAACCCCAGAGCAAAATTTTCAAGCTCCTATCTACAAAAATGTGGAATTTCGTATTTTTTGCCAGAAGACAAATCACGGGTGCGTGTTTATTTGTTTGTTTTTTGTTGTTTTTTTTTCCCAGGGGTCGTCGTATCGACCAAGTGGTCCTAGAATGTCGCAAGAGGGCTCATTCTAACGGAAATGAAAAGTTCTAGTGCCCTTTTTAAGTGACCGAAAAAATTGGAGGGCACGTAGGCCCCCTCCCACGCTCATTTTTTCTCCAAAGTCAACAGATCAAAATTTTGAGATAGCCATTTTTCCGCATAGTCAAAAACCATAATAACTATGTCTTTGGGAATGACTTACTCCCCCACAGTCCCTGGGGGAGGGGCTGCAAGTTACAAACTTCGACCAGTGTTTACATAATATAATGGTTATTGGGAAGTGTACAGTCGTTTTCAGGGGATTTTTTTTGGTTTTTGGGGTGACGGTGAGGGGAGGGGGCTATTTGGGAGGATCTTTCCTTGGAGAAATATGTCATGGGGGAACAGAAATTCAATGAAGAGGGCGCAGGATTTTCTTAAATTACTTTTAAAAAAAGCATGAAAAAATAAACATGGAAAAGTTTTTTCAATTGAAAGTAAAGAGTAGCATTGAAACTTAAAACGAACAGAGATTATTACGCATATGAGGGGTTCTAAAAATACTTTAGCATAAAGAGAGAGGTATTTAGGAGGAGATAAATACCTCGCTCTTTATGTTATAGTATTTTTAGTAATTTCAACTATTTATTCTACGGCCTTTCTGATTCAGGGGTCATTCTTAAAGAATTGGGACAAAACTTACGATTTAGTGTAAAGAACGAGGCATTAACGATGGTATAAACCCCCTCATATAGGCTACATAATAAAAATTAAAGAATATAAAAGTTTGTTACGTAAGTTAATTCTTAAATTACGTATATTTTTTACTAAAAAAAATTCGTTAAAAATTAAAACTTATAGTTGCCTTTTTATGTAACCAAAAATTGAATGGCAACTAGGCCTCCTTCCCCATGCCTTATTTCTCAAAATCGTCTGATCAAAACTAAGAGGAAGCCATTTAGCCAAAAAAGGAATTAATATGCAAATTTCGTTTTAATAATTTATGTGTGGAGAGACAAAATCAAACATGCATTAATTCAAAAACGTTCAGGAATTACATAAAAAACTAGTTTTTTTAACTGAAAGTAAGGAGCGACATTAAAACTTAAAACGAACAGAAATTACTCCGTATATGAAATGGGTTGTCCCCTCCGCAATCCCTCGCTTTTTACGGTAAAGTTTGACTCTTTGCCACAATTCTGCTTTTGAAAACAATTAAAAGCTTTAGCGTAAAGAGCGAGGGATTGCGGAGGGGACAACCCATTTCACATACGGAGTAATTTCTGTTCGTTTTAAGTTTTAATGTCGCTCTTTACTTTCAGTTAAAAAGACTAGTTTTTTTATGTAATCCCATAAATAAAACGAGAACGTAGAAATAAATAGGAAAAAGTAAAACATTTTGTTAAGACAGTGATTAAAATAAACTATAAAAAGGATTTTATTTTGATTTCCCATTCGAGAACCTTTATCAGCACTAAAAAAAACGAGAAAAATATGACTAATCTGAGCTTCTTTTCTTTAGCTAAAACATTTATGTTTTGTTTGCTTGTTCAGTCTGACCTCCTTATTATGGTTAATTTGCATTCAACATTTTAGGTGCTCCAAACAGGATTATGTTCAGTGGCTTTCCTTTTTATTACGCTTCCTTTCACTCTCTCCAATGACTTAAGCCCCTCTTTTGACAACAATGAGATATCTGGAAGATCTTTCCGTACAACACGTGTTATTACGAATATAGTACTGTTAACATCTACAACAGCAATGGCTGGTTCAACTTACTGCTACAAAATTGTTAACTCTGCTTTTATCTTCACAACAACAGCAACTACATTTGCAGCGCAAACATTAATTACAAACACAGTAGTTGCGGCACCAAATTGCAGGAAAAGAAGATGGGCTATGGAAAACCCAGTGGAAGGTATTTTAGAAGGGATTAACAGCTCTCCAGTTGGTTCAGGTTATTTTGAGGATGTCAGCATTGTGGAAAGGTTAGAGCCTGTCTCTCTCTCTCTCTCTCTCTCTCTCTCTCTCTCTCTCTCTCTCTCTCTCTCTCTCTCTCTCTCTCTCTCTCTCTCTCTCTCTCTCTCTCTCTCTCTCTCTCTCTCTCTCTCTCTCTCTCTCTCTCTCTCTCTCTCTCTCTCTCTCTCTCTCTCTCTCTCTCTCTCTCTCTCTCTCTTTGCAGATTGGAGCTTGAAACGTCTACGATAGGGCTCAAATCTGATGGTGTGATTTTCATTGAGATTCTTTGACTGTTAGGGGTTGTTTCCACCCTTTTTGGAAAATTAGGCAAATCTTCTCAGACTCGTAGCCTTTTGGGGAAAACGCTAAGCTTAATGAATTTTATATGTTTCGAATCAGCATAATAAGCTGATTCTTTTGATATATTTATTTATGTCCAAATTTTGTTTTTAGAGTTTCTGTTACTATTAAGCCGTGTCGGGCAGAGTTTTGGTATGCTTATAAACTGGACTATGATGAAAAATAGGGGTGTATAAAAAGTTTAATCGCATGTTCTTTAAATAAAAGTTGGAACATTATGATAATTTTCCTCTCCGGCCTGAATTATTTGAGTTAGTGGTTAGCCACTTCCAAAGAAAGCGTGCTAATAAATTGAAAGTGCGGTAGCACCATTGGATACCCTAAATTTTTCTCTTTCCAAATATCATAAGTTCTTTTCTGACAATACAGACCCTCCTAATGAACTTGTATTATTCCCTAAGAATATAAGCAAAAACTAAAAGAAAACACAAAAACCATGAAATTCTTGCTTTATAATTGAATATAAAAAATTATTTTTACTGAAAGCAAGGAGCCACATCGAAACGTAATACAAACAGAAATTACTTCGTGTTTAAGGGGGTATTTCCCTCCTCAATACCTCCCTCTTCACGATAAAATCTCAAGGTCCTTAAGTACTTTTAACAAAAGGTTTTAATTCTAATTAAACGGTCCCTGTGTTTCAGGGATCAGACTTAAACAATTAAGACAAGAGGGGGAACTTTAGCGTAAAGAGCTAGGTATGGAGGAAGGGGCAGCACCTTCATATATGGAATAATTTCTTTTTGTTTTAAGTATTAATGCTGCTCCTCACCTTCAGTAGGGAAAAACTAGTTTTTTCATTTAATTTCTGGTCGTTTTTTAAATACCCCCAGAAAATCCATTCCCCCTCCAGAGACAATTTTCTCTCCCCTCCCAACAACTCCTCCATATAAATTTCTTCCCCCTGAAATACTTACCCCTTGTGAATTTACCTCTGGGCAATTCCATCCTTGCTGCGAATTCCCCCCCCCCCAAAAAAAAAAAAATTCTTGCTTATGATTCCCCTTGAAAAACACTCCTTACCATACTTTCAATTGAAGAAAGACTTCTTTTTATTGAATTTTGGATGGTTTTTCAGGTCATGGTGGAATTCTACCATTAGGGATGTTTCACGAAAATCCTCTCCCCCTCCCCCTGCGGAAAGTTTTTCCCGCGGAGAATTTCTCCATGGAGTGTTTTTCTTGGTGACAATACCCCAATGGAGATTTTTACCATTGGAAATCTCCCCACGGAAAAATACCCTAAAGAATTCCAACTCCTTTGAAAATCTCTCCCAGGCAATTCCCCTCAGAGCATATCATCTCCAATTGTTGATAGGGTCACCAACGAGAAATTAGGACAAATAAAACGAATTTCGTATATGGATTCTAGTAAATTGTCAAATTTCTTCTGGAACATTCACCCCGAACCTTCCATCCCTGTGAGAAATTCTCCCCACAATAATATCATCCCCAGGAAAGCCCCCCTCCCCGTCTGGAAAATGTCAGTATACTTTTCGATAACAAATACTATATGTAAACGATGAGCCAATTTCGCAATTTGTGGCACTTCCTCTGAAAGCTCGGGGGAAGGGTCATGTCATCCCATAAGGCATACTTATTGTACCTTTTAACTATACTGAACAAAATGGCTATATAAAAATTTGGTCAGACGGCTTTGGGGAAAAAAGGGCATGGTAGAAGAGTTAGTGGCCCTCCAATTTTCCGGTCACTTAAAAATAGCGCTAGAACTTTTAATTTTCGTTCAAATGAGTTCTCTTTGAATATTCTAGGTCTGGTGGTTCGATACAATCATCCCTGGGAAGAACAAAGAAAAAAACACGCATCTGTAATCTTTCTTCTGGCAAAAACTACAAAGTTCCACATTTTTAAAGATGAGACCTTGAACTTGATTGAGAGCTAAAACTTTTCAGTAGTGTTTTCTGATACCCTGAATCTAATGGTACAATTTTCAATAAGTTTTCTTGACTCTCGGGGAATTTTCTCCCCTTTTTGGAAAATCTAGCAAATTTTCTCAGACTCTCAGCTTTTGATGGGTAACATTAAACTTAATGAGTTTTATATATTTGAAATTAGCATAAAAAAGAATTCTTTTGATGCATCTAGAAAATCCAAGTTCCGTTTTATTTAGACTTTCGCTTAATATTGGGACCAGTCGCTCCTTACTTATAGTATGTTACCATGAACTCTTTGGTACACAGCATGTTTCTATAAATTAGATTACCGTGATTTTTCTATTGTTATTCACTTTCTAGAATCATTTAACATAAGGAGTGACTTGACCCAATAATAACTGATATTCTATAAAACGGAATTTTGGTAACAATAGATACATCAAAAGAAACGGTTTTTTATGCTAATTCTAAGTATGTAAAATTCATTGAGTTTGGTGTTACTCACCAGAAGCTACTTGCCTGGGAAAAAACGTCTGGTTTTCAAAAAAGAGGAGAAACACCTGCAAAGTGAAGGAATATTAACGAAATCACATCATCATATTTAACATATCAAAGAATCATACTATAGAGGAAAGCTCTTATCTGCAAAAATGTAGAATTTGTACTTTTTTTTTTTTAACGAACAACGAATCGACATTAAAACTAAAACTATCGGAAATCGGTTCTTATATGATGGAAGTTTGATCCATCCTCAACCCTTGTTCTCTACACTAAAGTTTAACTTTTTGTCGACACACTTTAAGAAAGACGGCTCAGACACAAGAGCCATTGAGTTTGAATGAGATTCAGTTTTAAGAAAAACTTGAAGATTTTTCCGTTAAAGAGCAAGGGCTGAAGAAGGGACAGCCCCTTCATATTTGGATCAACTGGCACAACCCTCGAGAGGTCGCACCAAACTGAGCGGTTTTATTTATATTGTGGTAAGGATGGGCGGAGAAACCGACGTAATCCTCGGGTGCTGAAAACATTTGCAACGTTTCCGGCTAAAGTGAATTATATCTGAAAAGATAACTGTTGGAAACGACACGCACATCTAACGGACTAAAATAAACATTGTTATATTATTAGTTTAAGTAATTGCGTTTGAAAAAAATCACTATTTCAAAGCTTTCAAGAATTGTTGTTTACTGAATTCCAAATAAATAACTAAAATAAATCTTTAATTGTAGAAACTTTGAGCCTTATCTTGACGATGAAGAAAAGACTGATCATTTCATCATTGAGCGACCGTCCGAAAGATTATTCAACCTGGTTCAAACTACAACTATCACATTAACTGCAGTTACAACATCACTGTCAACTATTTTCACCAAGACTTTGATAGCAACTTGCACCCCAGCTAATATAGGTATCAACCAGTGTTGACTGCAATTTTTGTATTCTTGCATTATTACTGCATAGAATTTCTAACATTATATTATTATGTGTTTATTTATTAAATACCTTTTTTTAGCTTCATCTTTTGAGGTTCGAATCTTCAAAAAGCAATTGTTTTAAATCAATCACATACGTGTGAACAAGTACATTATTTATCATGTGCAAGTGATAGTATGCATTTGGGCTGTTAGAAACAGAGGTGGGCGTGATCTCGGCTGGAAGCTTTGAAAATCCGATGTTGTTACATATGATAGTATGATTTGTGGGTTTGACCTTAGCTTGGTAATACGGGACCCAGACATCGAACCATGCTGCAGAAATGCACAGCACGGCCGACGCAGGCACCTTGGTAGTCAAGAAGCGTCGTTAATCCGATACAATACAATAGCATGATTTGTTCTCCTAAGAAAGAACCGTGTAAGTTTTACTTATTTCTTATAAAAGCTTTGCCTGAGAAAAAAAACAGTAAAGTAAAAATATTGTGCCCATTTATTTTATTGCCAAATGCATTTGAAAGAAAACAATAGTTTTCGTTCCTTCAACTTGGAAAATTTAAAAGTTTTGAAGACAAAAATGGAAACATATGGGATAATTTCATGAGGGACTTACCATATATAATTGTAAATTTTTGAGCCTTCCTACTGACATTATATAACTGATTGCGTTCAAACCTGTAAGCTTAATCACGTATTGAATTGATTTGATAAAAAAAAAACTAATTTCAAAGTTTTTAGGTATTTTTATAGTTTGAATTAAAACATTAAATTATTGCTCAGGCACCGTAAATATTTCTGCAGTTTACATTAATAGCTTTAGTGATTCTGAGCTGAACTTATAAAATACTCAACTTTTTTCCATGTCTTAAAATGACGTTACTTATACCTATAGGAAAAGAAATTTGGTAATAATGTTCGTCTAACAGCGATTTCTGCTACAACAATGAAAAAACAACCAGCTCCAAGAAAGCCCTGGAGGGATTGTAATGGCATCCGTTTAGACAAAAATTACTCATGAACTTACTCGTCTAAGATTACTCGTCTAAAATTAAATCGTCTGAAAAATTACTAGTCTTCGTATTTTGCTACTGGCTGACAAAATCTTCGTTTTTTACCTATTTGATTTTTCTCTTTTCATTTATTATTTCCTTTTTGGTTTCGTGTGTCATGCAGAGCCAGTATGGTCTCAGAATGTATTTACAAAAATTACTAAACGATAAGTCAACTTATCTTAAACAACAGCTTAAATTCATTTTAACTATCTTTAATACAAAAAAAAAATTACCTTCATTCTCTTAATTGTGACTCCTCATCCCTCCAACAAAAATTCTTTACTCTTTTTTTTAAATAATTGCTGATGTTCCGTCGCTTTACACAATCAGGTAGTGAATATAATATGTATAATGCGTATAATAACCATGCGAATCATCATTTTGTCTATCTAAATTTAAAAACACAGACGGACACACCTCATGCAGACACTGGTAATTGAACATCGCCGCCTGGCAGTCGCGAACTTGAATCCATCACCCTCAAACTCCTAAGAAATGCTGCTGTAATAATATTCTCTTTATCGTATTCAACATACCAAACGGACTGCCTTATTCTGTAACATCTGAACACGTTTTAAAATCCTAATACAAGTGCTAGCCCATAAAACACAACCGTAAGATATATAGGTGCTGATAATCACATGATGAAGAAGTAAAAACACCCGATTAGGTACGGAGTGCTTCAGATGACGTAAGATTCCTAGGCGTCTTGCAAATTTTGATGCCACAATATCGCTGTGAAGTTTCCAAGACATGGTATAATCCAAGTGAAAACCTAAATACCTCACCCAATCAACCTGTTCAAGCAACCTGCCAGATAAATAATATTCGCCTTCTCGCCTCTACGGATGTGCAAATTTAACTGAAAGCCATCAAATTTGTCTTTTTTACATTAATTGCCAAAATAATTATAGTTGCAAACAGATTTAAATCATTTAAACCTATATTTGCTTCATTTATCAGATCATCAAAAGAAATATCACAAAAAATAGCCGTGTCATGTGCAAAAGATGTAAGACATGAATCATGGAGATAAAATCTCATAGTATAATCCATATAAACCAAATCTAAGAGCAAATCCAAACAGATCCTTGTGGGACACCACAACTCACAGGATACGTACTGGGCGAACAATTTCAGTTACAACCTTTATTTACAAACCCCTTTAACTTCTAGTGACTATAATCTTCACAATAAAGCATTAAAATCAACTGTGTCAAATGCCTTTTGAAAATCAATAAAAACAGGGAGAGATATTTTTTCCATTTTCAAGAGACTGATTCACAAAATCAGGAACATACTCCTCTGTATGTTTAGTTAAGTGGCCTTTGCAGAAACCAAACTGAGTATCACTGATGAAATCATATTGTGTTAGACACAAGGAAATCCGTTTATGAACTACTTTTTCAAGTATTTTTGAGAAAAAAAGGAAGGATGGAAATTGGCCTCCAGTTTTTGACATATGATTTTGCACCAACGTTGTGAAGAAGGATAACCTTTGCTGTCTTGAGACCTTCAGGAAAGATTTCAGTTTCTAATGGCAGGCTGATGATATGAAGGATGCATGGAAGAAGGTAAACCAACACTAATTGTAAAGTCCAGAGGTTCATTCCGTCTATCCCCGCTGAATTGGAAGTAGTTCCTCACTGGAACACTTTTCAAACTCAAAGGCTAATCTAACACTCTATCATCTCGAAGCTGGTGACAGCGGAAAGATTAAAGACTGGTTACTATCCTGTTGCACTATTTGAGCAATTTTTGAGAAATAACCAGCAAAATGTTCTGACGCTTGTTGAAGATCGGTAATTGTAGTACCATTTATTTCTATTGAGAGAGGCTCGCCATTGCTTTTCTTTGATATCATCTCCCCGATGACCTTCCAGGTTCCTTTCAAGTTACCTTTGGTTGCAATACATTTCTCTTCAAAGTAACTTTTGGTTTTCTTTTTTTAAGGTTTTTTTAATTGCTGTAATCCCTTGTAAAATAGATAATCATCAGTTGTGATAATTACAAATTTTCGATTTTTGAGTCTTCCTACTTACATTATATAACTGATTGCGTTCAAACCTGTAAGCTTAATCATATAGCAAATTTATTCTATAAGAAAAAACTAATTTTAAAATTTGCAGGTATTTTTATAGTTTGAATTAAAGTATTAAAATTATTGCTCAGGCACCATAAATATTTTTTCAGTTTACTTAATAGCTTTGGTGATTCAGAACTGAACTTCAATAATTTTTCAACTTTTTTATGTCTTAGAAAGACGTCACTTACAATTATAAGAAAAGAAATTCGGTAATGATGTTTGTCTAACAATGATTTCTACTAAGATTCAAACTTTTGGTTTTCTTTATAAGCGTTTTGAATCCTTATAATCCCTTGTTAAAATATATATAAATATTTTTGCAATCCCCAGTTTCTTGCTCTTTACGCAATATAATTTCGTTTCATTGACTGCCGTCTATCCAAAATTGTTGTAATCTATATATTTAAAAATAAGTTGTATGTATACTTGATGACTGACGTCATTATAGGGATTGAGCATTATGGCGTCATGTATGTATTTTGTATGTTTGTATATGACGTCATTACAAGTATATAAGGGTTACGATTAAAAGAGAATATTTAGTATAAATCCTACAAAGGGAGAAGAAACAGCCGAGGAAGCTGCTCAAAGAGTTAATGCCAAAAGGCTGGTGGCTAAAAGAGGAAGTAAGAAAAGAAAGCGTGCTGAGGAATCAAAAGGAAAACGTGAAAACAGGCTTGCGTCTCAAATAGAAACTACCGAAACAATCGTGCCGATGAATCACAAGAACAATGTGAAAACAGGCTCGCGGCTCAAAGAGATAATACCAAAAGAAAGCGTGCCAAGAAATTAAAAGAACAACGTGAAAATAGGCTTGAGGCTTAAAGAGATAATTCCAAAAGAAAGCGTGCCGAGGAATCACAAGAGCAACGTGAAAATTATCGCCTGGCATTCAGGTACAGCCCAGTCGATGATTACCGCTTAAGCAGATGTGTTCAAATCGAGACTATGTCTAAAATTTGTCCCTATTGCAAGGCCTTGAAATTTAATGGTGAAACAATGGGAATTTGTTGCGCCTCAGGAAAAGTTAAACATCCTCAACTGGCTGCACCACCAGAGCCATTGAAGACTTTATGACGTTACAGACCGGGACACAAGGAATATAAATGACGACCGGGACACTCAAAGAGAAATTACAGACCGGGACACAAATGACGACTGGGTCACAGGGAGTATAAATGATGACCCGGACACTCAAAGAGAAATTACAGACTGAGACACCGGGACACAAATGATCGACCGGGACAGATGGAATATAAAGGACGTTCGGGACACAGGGACACAACTACAACGGAGACGCCGGAAGGGCACAAGGGGGATATATAAATAACGACGGGGACTCTGGTAATATTCGATTAGCAATCACCATCAACAAAGCCCAAGGGCATCATTCGAAAAATGCGGTATAGATCTGAATACGGATTGTTTTCCCATGGACAATTAACACGTTGCATGTTCAAGAGTCGCTTACTACGAAGAGTCAGCATTGAAACTTTATGAAAAAACAATGGGACTGTGTTGCGCCTCAGGAAAAGTTAAGCTTCCTCAACTTGGTGTACCACCAGAGCCATTGAATACTTTGCTTACTGGGAATACTTCTGAATCGAATCGTTTTTTATCAAACCTCAGGAAATATAAAATTTTTCGCTGTCCCATTGTCCTTGCATTTAAATAGATTGTCAGGTTTACCGACTCTTGAACATGCAACATATTAATTGTCCATGGGAAAACAATCCGTATTCAGATCTATACCGCATTTTTCGAATGATTGCGCTTGAGCTTTGTTGATGGTGATTGCTAATCGAATATTACCTGAGGCCCCGTCGTCATTTATATATCCCCCTTTGTGCCCTACTACTGAATATGTGCGCAGATACAATACTCCAAATATCAACGAAGTAACAATCATTATCGTCGGAGTTCAGTTCTTACCTCGAGATATTAATCTTTATAGGTGAAACAATCAGTGGACAAGAATTGCTGAAACTCATCGATGCTATGATGCCCTACAATATCCTATCATTTCTGGGATGGAGCCGACGGCTATCACTTTAATATTAAATTGATTAATCCAGCTACTAAAAAAGAAATGGATAAGAAATGCAGCGCAATGAACTATTATGCCTGCAAATAATGATTCCTCAGGATAAAGAGAATTATATTTTAAAATGACGTCAATTGTTGATATGATAAGTTTATAATTTGATAAATTATGATAATTTATCAATGTTGATTTGATAAATGTTGATATGAATGCAAAGACTGGATCAGAACGTTTGCTATTCATCCGTCTAAATCAGACAAGCTCCACTCTGAACAATACATTCATTTGCGAGATGCAGTTGTAAATGACGGTAATACCACCAACATTGGAAGAGTAACGATTTTACCTTCGTTATATTCTGGCAGTCCCCGTCATATGCATGAGTATGCTCAAAATGCCATTGTGCATGTTCGTCTCTATGGTCGTTCAGATTTATTTACTAAATTTTACATGTAATCCATTTTGAGATGAGATACAGCAGCTTTTACTTCCTGGTCAATCACCGGCTCATAGACATGACATTACGGCCCGTATCTTCCAGCGAAAGCTGAAATCACTGATAAATTTCACAGTAAAACTTAACGTGATTGGGTCAGTGCGATGCTGGTTGTACTCAATGGATTGGCAAAAATGAGGATTGCCACACGTATATGTAGTAATATGGTCATTTGATAAAATTGCTTCTAATGAAACTGACGATGCGATTTCCACTGACATACCAGATGTAGATGTAAATAGGGGCTTACATGACCTTGTTGTAAAAAATATGATACATTGACCTTGCGGTGAACTTAATGAAAATTCACCATGCATGGACAGAGGAAGGTGCACAAAGCAATATCCTCGACTTTTAGTGTCTAACACAATTACCGGCAGTCGGATATGACCTTGGACTTTACAACAGAAATTTATAACTGCACTTTAGTTTTGATTGAAGATTTTTGCTTATCTATGGCAAACAAACTTCTCAAGCATTTGGGAATACCCTTACCTAATCGTACTGCTGCTATTTCTGCATGTGTAGAATTGGATCGTGAGCAAAGTTACAACACAATTGATCTATTGTCGTATGTAAAAAAATATTTCTACGTTAACGTCTGAACAATAGGACATTTATGGTCAGATAATGCATTACGTCGAAAACCAAGTTTAAAAAATCTTCTTCTTGGATGCGCCAGGAGGTACTGGTAAAACGTTTCTAATTAGATTGCTTCTGGGATCGACTCGATCCAAAAATGACATAGCGATGGCCCTTGCGTCGTCCGGAATAGCCACAACGTTGCTGTCTGGTGGGAGAACTGCTCATTCCACTTTGAAATCACCTCTGAATATGCAATCTGTAGAAACTCCCACGTACGACATTTCCAAATCGTCTTGGACGGGTGAAATATTGCAGCAATGCAAACTTATTGTTTGGGACGAGTGCACAATGGCGCACAAAAAATAGCTCCAGGCTCTCGAGTGATCATTGCAAGATTTGTGAAGAAATTCTAAACCCTTTGGCAGCACATTAATATTGCTTGTGGGAGATTTCAGGCAAATATTACCTACTATTCCTAAATCGACACCTGTGGATGAAACAAATGCTCGCCTGAAAAATTTTATTTATGGACACACGTAAATATATTAAAATTAACCATAAATATGCGCGTCCGATTGCAAAACGATCACTCTGGTGAAATATTTTCAGATCAATTGCTAACAATTGGAAACGGAATGTTCCCAGTTGACTCAATTTTAGGACATATACAACTGCCTCCTGAATTCTGTAGTTTAGTGACGTCAAAAAATTATTTGGTTGAAAAGGTATATGCAAATATTCTAACCAATTATAAAATCATAAATGGCTAAGTGAACGAGTAATTCTGGCAGCCAAGAACAAAGACGTCCACAGAATCAACAATGTTATTCTACCAAGATTGAGACCAGGAAGTAATTTACAAGTCAGTTTACACAGTTAAGGAATCAAATGAAGCGGTTAACTATCCATCAGAATTTTTAAATTTCCTAGATCTCCCAGGGTTTCCACCACACATGCTACAACTAAAAATAGGCGCACCAATTCTACTGTTGCGAAATATTAACCCACCAAAGCTTTGCAATGGCACGCGACTTGCCGTAAAAACAACAATGCAAAACTTAATAGAGGCAACAATCTTGACAGGGCTTTACGAGGCTGAGGCTGTTCTTATTCTTCGCATTCCCATGATTCCAACGGATCCCAATTTGATTAGCATTTGCAATCACCATCAACAAAGCTTCCAGGACAATCATTAGAAAAATAAGGTATAGATCTTAATACGGATTGTTTTTCCCATGTACAATTATATGTAGCATGTTCAAGAGTCGGTAAACCGGATAATCTATCAATATACACAGACAATGGGACGGCGAAGAATGTTGTATATCCACAAGTTTTACGCAGTTAAAAATTAGCACCTTGCATACGTGTGGCTTTAGGGGGGGGGTAGGTTTGCGGCTCAGAGAGAAATTACCAAAAGAAAGCGTGCCGATGTATTGCAAGAGCAACGTTAAACCTGGCTTGCGGCTGAAAGAGAAAGTAAAAAAAGAATGTGTGTCGGGGAATCACCAGAGTATATCAAAGGAATTACCAGTTGTATATCTGCAGGGTTTAGGTATTTAAAAATTAGCACCTTGAACAGGTGTTGCTGGGGCACGTTCCGCAAAAAAAAAAATAAGAAATAAAGAAGAAGATCAAAATAAACAAAGAAGAAAAAAACTACAAAAAAACTAAAAAAGGTAAACGATTAAAGAAAAACTAAAAGGAAAAGCAAGAAAAAAAACTAAAAAAGAAAAAATAAATTTAATTAAAAAACAAGGGATTACAAGAATTCAAAAACCTTAAAAAAGAAAACCAAAACTTTGAAGCTTAGTGGATATCATTGTTAGAAATTGTACTTGCTTTAAAATCAAATATCTTTGAAAAAACAGCAATTGGTCACAAGGGAAAATGAGAATCCATAAATAGAAGCGTGCCGTGCTGGGGCCCAGCGGCGAAACTGCCTTGACCCAGCTAATTAATGTATAGTATTTATTGTATTTATTCTATTTTAATTCAGTATTTATTGTACTGTATTTATTTTAAGTACCAGTAGACCGAACTTCGCTCGAGACCTGGTGCATGGTGCATGGGAGACTTGTGTATATGCTAGAATTGCAGTCATATGTGTTTCAACCGTAGATTAATGTGAACTTCTTTTCTAGCCCTTTCCCACTAATTATTTTTTCTTTAATTATGTTGTTACATAATTTAGTAATAACCAGGCAAACTCCATGGTACATAGCCTCTGACATATCCAAATTATGCATTAGCATAATTTTGTATTACTCTTCCCTTTTAACTTATGGGGCTGCAAATCAACAGTTTCAATTGAAAGAAGAAATTCTGGCGCGAATTGAATTCCTTCTTTCTCTTTATATTTTACAGATCCACAACTTCTATAGTAATTGCTTTCTATTGTGAGATGATCGAGAATCACAGCTTTAGTTTTACTTACTTCCTTTTTGAGCAGTGTGACAACAATTTATTCCTTTATTCCATTTTTTTTTACTTTTCGAATGCTTCCTGTTCGATCAATGATGCTCATTGTCGCATTTCTGCTATCTATAGATTTCGTTGTGTATCATTTTCGTTTGCAGTTCTTTGTGATTCTCGCTGCCACTCATCTTCTAACCGTATATTTCATCATGAATAACTTTCGTCCGTAATTTCATGTGTGACTCATTGTGATGCTCGCTGTTGCAAACATTCTACCTGCAGATTTTGTTGTGCTTTATTTTTGTCCATCCTTACCTCAGAGATATTCATCTAGCTCGCTTTTTCAGTCAAAGAAATGCTAGTGTTCCAATTCTGAGAAAAAAAATATTAAGATGTTTTTGTTCATAAATATATATATATATATATATATATATATATATATATATATATATATATATATATATATATATATATATATATATATATATATATATATATATTATATATATATTATATATATATATATATATATATATATATATATATATATATATATATATATATATATACATATATATATATATATATATATATATATATATATATATATATATATATATATATATATATATATATATATATATATATATATATATATATATATATATATATATTTATGTATATATATATATATATATATATATATATATATATATATATATATATATATATATATATATATATATATATAGGCTATATATGTACATATATATATATATATATATATATATATATATATATATATATATATATATATATATATATATATATATATATATATATACATATATATATATATATATATATATATATATATATATATATATATATATATATATATATATATATATATATATATATATATATATATATGTATATATATATATATTTATATATCTATATATACAAAAATAAGTTGTCTGTCTGTGTGTCTGTCAGGTGACTTCATGTTTCTGTGTCGACTGACGTCATGAAGTTAGTTGTCGTCATTTTTGTTATGACGGTGACGTCATTAATGGTATTTAAGACATGCGTTCACGGAAAAATGTTTAATTGTAAAATGACTGAAGAACCTACAATGGCAACAGCCGAGGAAGTTGCTCAAAGAGTCTATGCCAAAAAACTGGCTGCTGATAGAGAAAGTAAGAAAAGAAAGCGTGCCGAGGAATCACAAGAACAGCAAGAAAACAGGCTTGCAGATGATAGAGGAAGTAAGAAAAGAAAGCGTGCCGAGGAATCACAAGAACAGCAAGAAAACAGGCTTGCGGCTAAAGAACGCAAAACCGCGCAGTTAGATGAAAATCCACCTGGAAAGCGAGAGTCAAAACATATCAAAACTGAAAATGATAGCGATGATGATTGGGTTTGGGATTTTGACTTGGATAAGATCATCCATGCCTACCAGATTTAAGTTAAAAAACAAAGGTTCGGCGATATGTACTTCATAGTGACACTGAAAAATAAAGAAGAAAAAAAAAACTGAAAAAATGGAAAAAACTAAAAAAAACTAAAAAGAAAAACACTCAAAGATAAATTACAGACCGGGACACAAATGACGACCGACACAGAGGGAATATAAATGACGACCGGGAACCTCAAAGAAAAATTACAGACTGGGACACACGGACACAAATCACGACCGGGACACAGGGAATATAAATGCTATTAATATGCACAGACAATGGGACAGCGAAGAATGTTGTATATTCGCATGTTTTACGTAGTTAAAAATATTTGTTTATATCTATCTCTATTCACAGGTGGGACACAGGGACACAGCTACAATGGCGCGTAACTAATATGGCGCGTAACGACTTACGCGCGCGGGGGGGGGCTTGGGGGGCGCGAAGTGCCCCACCAACTAGGTGTTGGGTGGCGCGAAGCGCCACCCCAACAGCTAGTACATATAAATTATATATATATATATATATATATGTTTATATATATATATATATATATATATATATATATATATATATATGTATATATATATATATATATATATATATATATATATATATATATATATATATATATATATATATATATATATATATATATATATATATATATATATATATATATATATATATATATATATATATATATATATATATATATATATATATATATATATATATATATATATATATATATATATATATATATATATATATATCCGTTCGACTTCGTAAACCTACCGTAAAGGTGATATACAAAAAGCTAAACGCTACTACTAGTCGGTTTCCAAGATCTGTTAATCTTCATGAAAAAGATTGAGATTTCACTATTCTGTTGAGAATCTAAAGACAAAATTCTAAAATACTTAATCGTTTATTATGATTTAAAATGTTAACAAGTTTTATAGCAACTGTTAAGCGTAAAAAAAAAAAATTAAAAATGACACCTAGCCCCCTGTAATGAAACTTATAATTCAGATGGCGATATAAATTTAGACTAGACACGGATCATATAATTTGCAATAGGAAATTAATAATCGAAGACGCAATTGTTAAGCCTCTACCTATGGATGCAATTAGGGGTGGGAGGGTGGATTGCGTGCTAAAGAAAATCATTGCCTTCATCAGAAATGTTCTGAAAGAAGGTAGATTTACCCTCCTGCTCAGATTGTCAGTTTCTCCTAAGTCCCAATATATTGAAAGTATCCATACTCCCCCTCTCACATCTTATCAAAATGTTTGAAGTTTCACCTCAATTTATAAAATCGAATGTTCAAACACAGTGATAATAAAAGCTGGATATGAAATATTGCTCACTGTACTTTAAGAATGAAAGGGGTTATTCAGGCGTATTCACTTCAAAAAATAAACTTTTCATTTCAGATGCATTAAAATGAAATTGGTGAATAAAACATTTGAAGTTACATATTAATTGCATTTGTTGTATTATTAAATTTTTTCAGTAATAAGTACTTTCAAAAGTCAGCGTAAAGAGTGGGGGTTGATAAAGGTGGAACCCCCATCAAGTGCAATGGAATTTCTATTCGTTTTAAGTTATAATCTGGCTCGTCACTGCGATTTTCAACTATTTTGAACTAAATGGCTATGCATAAATTTTGACTGTATGTTTCGAGGGGTCATAGCGGGCCGAGTGACAAAAACTGTAGAGGAAAGGGGTTTGTTCACAGTACCTGAAGTATACAAGTACACAAATTTTGTTCAGTAATAAGCACTTTAAAACTTCAGTGTAAAGAGTGGGGGTTGAGAAAGGTGGAGCCCTCCTCAAATGTTCTGTAATTTGTATTCGTTTTAAGTTTTAATTTGGCTTGTCTCTGCGATTTTCAACTATTTTGAACTAAATGGCTATGCATAAGTTTTGACCGGATATTTTGAGGAGTCATAGCGGGCCGAGTGGCAAAAAGGGTACAGGAAAAGGGTTTGTTCATAGTACCTGAAGAATGAAAGAGCATATCGAGGCGTATTCACTTTAAAGATAAAGTTTTCAGTTCATATGTTTTAAAATGAAATTGGTGAATAAAACATTTCAAGTTGCATATTAATTGCATTTGTTTATTCATAAACTTTTTCAGTAATAAGAACTTTCAAAAGTCAGCGTAAAGAGTGGGGGTTGAAAAAGCTGGAGGCCCCCTAAAATACGGTGTTATTTCTATTCGTTTAGAGTTTTAATTCGGCTCATTACTGCGATTTTCAACTATTTTGAACTAAATGGCTATGCATAAATTTTGACCGTATGTTTCGAGGGGTCATAGCGGGCCGAGTGACAAAAACTGTAGAGGAAATGGGTTTGTTCACAGTACCTGAAGAATGAAAGAGTTTATTGAGGCCTATTCACTTAAAAAAATAAAATTTCCAGTTCAGATGTTTTAAAATCAAATTGGTGAATAAAACATTTCAAGTTGCATATTAATTGCATTTGTTGTATTCATAAATTTTGTTCAGTAATAAGCACTTTAAGACTTCAGTGTAAAGAGTGGGGGTTGAGAAAGGTGGAGCCCTCCTCAAATGTTGCGTAATTTGTATTCGTTTTAAGTTTTAATTTGGCTTGTCTCTGCGATTTTCAACTATTTTGAACTAAATGGCTATGCATAAATTTTGACCGTATGTTTCGAGGGGTCATAGCGGGCCGAGTGACAAAAACTGTAGAGGAAATGGGTTTGTTCACAGTACCTGAAGAATGAAAGAGTTTATTGAGGCCTATTCACTTAAAAAAATAAAATTTCCAGTTCAGATGTTTTAAAATCAAATTGGTGAATAAAACATTTCAAGTTGCATATTAATTGCATTTGTTGTATTCATAAATTTTGTTCAGTAATAAGCACTTTAAAACTTCAGTGTAAAGAGTGGGGGTTGAGAAAGGTGGAGCCCTCCTCAAATGTTGCGTAATTTGTATTCGTTTTAAGTTTTAATTTGGCTTGTCTCTGCGATTTTCAACTATTTTGAACTAAATGGCTATGCATAAATTTTGACCGGATATTTTGAGGAGTCATAGCGGGCCGAGTGGCAAAAAGGGTACAGGAAAAAGGTTTGTTCATAGTACCTGAAGAATGAAAGAGCATATAGAGGCGTATTCACTTTAAAAATAAAATTTTCAGTTCATATGTTTTAAAATGAAATTGGTGAATAAAACATTTCAAGTTGCATATTAATTGCATTTGTTATATTCATAAACTTTTTCAGTAATAAGAACTTTCAAAAGTCTGCGTAAAGAGTGGGGGTTGAAAAAGGTGGAGGCCCCCTAAAATACGGTGTTATTTCTATTCGTTTTAAGTTTTAATTCGGCTCATTACTGCTATTTTCAACTATTTTGAACTAAATGGCTATGCATAAATTTTGACCGTATGTTTCGAGGGGTCATAGCGGGCCGAGTGACAAAAACTGTAGAGAAAATGGGTTTGTTCACAGTACCTGAAGAATGAAAGAGTTTATTGAGGCCTATTCACTTAAAAAAATAAAATTTGCAGTTCAGATGTTTTAAAATCAAATTGGTGAATAAAACATTTCAAGTTGCATATTAATTGCATTTGTTGTATTCATAAATTTTGTTCAGTAATAAGCACTTTAAAACTTCAGTGTAAAGAGTGGGGGTTGAGAAAGGTGGAGCCCTCCTCAAATGTTGCGTAATTTGTATTCGTTTTAAGTTTTAATTTGGCTTGTCTCTGCGATTTTCAACTATTTTGAACTAAATGGCTATGCATAAATTTTGACCGGATATTTTGAGGAGTCATAGCGGGCCGAGTGGCAAAAAGGGTACAGGAAAGGGGTTTGTTCATAGTACCTGAAGAATGAAAGAGCATATCGAGGCGTATTCACTTTAAAAATAAAACTTTCAGTTCATATGTTTTAAAATGAAATTGGTGAATAAAACATTTCAAGTTGCATATTAATTGCATTTGTTATATTCATAAACTTTTTCAGTAATAAGAACTTTCAAAAGTCAGCGTAAAGAGTGGGGGTTGAAAAAGGTGGAGGCCCCCTAAAATACGGTGTTATTTCTATTCGTTTTGAGTTTTAATTCGGCTCATTACTGCAATTTTCAACTATTTTAACTAAATGGCTATGTATAAATTTTGACCGGATACTTTGGAAGGTCATAGTAGCCGTCCCTGCTGAGTGGTTGACGCGCTTGCATGGGAATCCTGTGTCCAAGGGGCACGGGTTCAATCCAGTTGTGACCAGTTATTTAGTTTGGGACGAGGGTCAGTGGCATGACTCTGTAAGCTTGGCCAGAGTCGACCCAGCTCCAAATGGGTACCTGGAGAAGTCTAGGGAAGAAAAGCAGGAAGGGTGTGCAAAAGCACAGGATGGTTGGCCCCCAGCTCCCCATTGCACTTCCTGGCTGAATGGCCATGAAATGGAGATCGGTACCGCCGGTTTGGACCTTAAGGGTCTAGTGCCGTCTTACGTCTTACGTCTTACTTTACTACTTCATAGCAGGACGAGTGGTGAAAAGGGTACAGGAAGGGGGCTGGCTGCCATCCTATAGCCTTTTACTCTAGAAAGGACCATAAAGCAGTCAGTGTGCAGTCAAATGAGCCCTTACAACGCCCACCCTTCCTATACGAAGTGGTTGGGGAAAAATAATAATCTGAAGGCACACAGTTCTTCAATTAGGCTTGAACACATACAAATTATAAAATCATCATGTAACAAAGGAAGATATTTTTTCAGGAATTTTAATATTCTAAAAAGGTAATATTATCTACAACTCAAAATAAACCCAAGCTGAAGTCTAAAAAACGTTTTATGTCAAAGCAAGCCTGAAGTGTATCTAGCCATGTTGAGATGAACTTCATAGTAAAACTAGGATCTGGGCTGCAATGAAACATTGCAAGGGCAACTTGATTTCTGTTAATCACGGATGCACTAATAGCTGCAACTTAGTAAAGAGCAAACTACAGCACCTGGTAGCCAAAAGCTTAAAGACACGTTTTGAAATTATAAAAATGTTTAGTGAAGAAAGATTATCATTTAAAGTTGATTTAGGAGGTAAAGGTTCTTTTGAGTAACCTTATGAGTGGAATATTATGGCGAATTTTTTTTATGGATTCAAAAGAGCCTGAAGCTCCTTTAAACTACCATCAGATCAAAATAAAAAGATTATCATTGGAATCACCCTGGTTAAAAACCCTATACAGGAGAATTGCTGTTGCAAAAGGGAAGACGTTTTTTTTTTGTATTGGAAGCACGGATGTGTCCTTTCTTTATCTCTCTCCTTTTTTGGTTTCCCTGGGTGATCATATCAAGTGGTCAAAGAATGTTCGGAGAGGGAATATTTGAAAAGAAATCGCTATATCTAGTGCCATTATCCCCTAAAGAAAAAGATTGTACCATAGCAGAGTGACGTTTTCTGTCTTAAAATATCAAACCGATTTTTCGGTAAAACATTTTTAAAAAACATTTTAAAACAGCCCTAGCATCCTTAATTCCGTAAACTTCAGCCAGGAAGTCCTGGTTCATCTCTGTTGAAGTAAGGATCATTGGGCTGTTAAAAAAATTAAATATTTTTAGTTTCAATTTTTACCTTTTAATATAAGTTTGTATATATATTTTTTTTTCTGGTGTTGTGCTGAAGACGACCCTTGGACATAGTGCCGAAATATTCGCTGACTTTAATTCCACTGTCTTAAAAAAATTCGCTGTTGTTTCAAAGTTGTGTTTATTTGATATGGAAAGGTAGGGTGGTCTTCGTCGGTATTTACGAAGATACACCCTTTGGAAACCTTGGATAAAGATGGTGTATTTTAATGTCGTTAAGCGTCCCCGTCAACATACACTGAAAGTTTTTTTTTTTGACCATCCGAATGTACCTAATATCTTTTGGATTATTTCAACATGCCTGAAAGTTTCTAATTAACAACCTTAGCGATATGTACGATGTTACTGATAACTTATTTGACAATGTTGGATGCACATATTGTCTTTTGATTCAGAGAAACATTTCCTACAACACGTTCTGAAAGTTCCAATATAGTACACTTAAATTCAATTCAAAAAAGTCAGTTCTGTTCTCATGACAATGGGATTTGATCCCACCGATCTCTACATACTGAAAACGATCTCAAATATATGATTCAAATCACCGGAGCAACAAGTTTCTTATACCATATCTTTCTAATTTCAAAAGCTTTGGAAAAGTAAAAATAGAAATACCAATTATCTTTAGTAAAATATCAAGGTTACGTCTTGTAAACTCAGTAAAATTAATTAGTGCGTACTCCGTTGAGAATCCAGCTCTAAGACTAATCTGAAAGTTTGTTAATACGGGGCTTCCTGGGGCTTCCATCCTTTAACGCAACTACCCGAAAGAAACGTACAAGTCTGCTACACATTAAATTTTCAAATATTTTTTAAGAATAGGCATTAGGGAAATAGGACCGTTGTTTTGTATATGAAATGAGTCACCCTTTGTGGAAATGCACAACTCTTTAAATTCTATAGACTTTATGAACACAATCACAAAGAGCTGAAAATCACAAAGAGCAAAGAAAAGCAAAAAAGCTGAAAATTGGAGATAGTGGAAAAGACATTGTCGAAGCGACATTGTCGAAGCTGCTTGTTTAACAGCAAAGCTACACAATCCACTTGTATCCTCACTCCTAAAATTATCAGAACAAAAAATTACTCTATTAACTTCTTCTATAGAGCAAGGAATTGTGAATAAAGATTCTACTATACATGGTGAATCAATCACTGGCTCGTGAGGAGCTGGGGGAACAAACAAATCTAAAAAGAACTTATTTTATCTATTAACAGCTTTTTCTGTTTTCTGGCCAGACAGGCCAGAACAGAAGGACCGTGGAAATTTTGCTCCTTTTCTCCTTTGTTCGATGGCGTCGCTGATGAACAAGCATTTTTAAGATTTCTTTGGCGTTTACCAAACCTGAAAAGAAAATACTGTTTCTTAGAAACACAAATGAGAGTAATGAGGTGATTCTTATAACCCTTATAGCGCTGAATATGAGACGGTTGATCACTCCCTAAAGCCTGCTTATACATTTTTGCTTTATTTAATGTACACTGTACAAGCACCGTAGTCAGTAGGGATCCTTGGATATGGTTTTTCAATGAACTTCACCACCGAAAAATATTTTAAACACCAAATAATTGAATCGAGCTGTAAATCTTACATACACAATTTACTTCTTTCTCCTCCAGAATACTACCCCTATCACAAAAGGGAAGCTCTCTACTTAAAACAGAAATATACCTATTAGAGTAAGCTTGATAATGTGTAATAGAGCCTTCAGTTCCATGATTACAAGATGTAAGGCTGCCCTCTTTCAAGGACCAGAATCCGAGTCCAGCTGTTGTCTCAAGCCGACTTTGGGTAGCCTACGTTTCTAAGCACTCTTTCCTAACGTACCATCGGACTTTAATGTTAAATTGGATAAATAAAAAGTAAAGAAAATATTACTGAATTCTGTGGTATTTAATAGCTTTTCCCCCATGGTTTCTGTCGGAATCAATTGGCACGTGTGTGTGTGTGTGTGTTATCCAAGGAGATTGTTCCTGTCAATGCGTATTGTCACCACCAAGAAAAAAGGATTTTGTGTACATGAGTATTTTAAATATGCTGAGATAAAGTAAAACTAAGTGGTTTCTAAAGGGAGCTAAGAATCTTGGAATAACTAAAAATGACTGTTATCAAGTTTATCGATCCAACTCGAGAAAAGGTATTCACCAATTATCTCACTTAACGATAACAAGTGACCCTTGGACATTAAGTAATTTATAACTTTAACAAGGCAGAAGTGGCTAACTGATTTCCCCTAGTCTGCGGAAGAAAATTTAAATTCCCCAGCACTGTTGTGTACGCAGGGAGGGCCTCTGGGCCCGGTCCCCCGAATTCTCATGATATTTTATTTTCCCATAATTTCCTGATACTTTTCACAGAATAAAGGATTTGAAGGATTTGACTTCCCCAGAAACAAATTTATGCATACGTACCTACTCCAAAATACCCGATTCAACTAATAATACCTCTCATTCCTTAGTTCGGATACATTGAAAGAAAGGACAGCCATGTCATGTTTAACATAGAAAGGATTGGGTAGGTAAAAGAATGAGTTGGGAGGGGCACAGACCCCTCTTCAATGCTCAAACTCCACCATATTGACACCAGAGAACGAATCTAGGAGGTAAGCAAGAAACCAGTATCTAGGAAATTTCAATTATAGATGTGACCTTTATTGTAAACTCTGAGCTTAAGTTCCAAGAGTCGCTAGGTTTGGGCGGAAAACGTTCCTTTAGTCTGCTATTCCTTGTTGCGAACTACGCGACAATTTAGCAAATGACCATTCTAAGCCAATTCTCACTATTGGAAGTTTAATAGTATTTTTAACTTTTGTGAAAAAACTCACAACTACTACTACTACTACTAATAACTCACTGCAGCACCAAGCCGCCTGAGGCCAACACAGCTACGCACGCTCCTCCTCCAACCTAATCTATTTAAAGCCTCCCTCTTTACACCCTCCCAGGAAGTTCCCATTTCCTTTAAATCCTTATTTATGACATCCTCCCAACCCAGACAAGGACGACCTGCTTTCCGTGTAGCCCCAGACGGTTGGCCAAAAAGGACAATCTTCGGTAATCTGTCATCCTTCATCCGTAGAACGTGGCCTAGCCATCTCAACCTTTCTTTCATTATAGCCCCAGAAAGCGGGATTGAACCACACTTTTCGTACAACCTACTGTTTGAAATACGGTCAGTCAGCCGGGTACCCAGAACAATCCGTAGGCAATTTCTCTGGAAAACATCTAGTAAATTTTCATCTGCTTTTCGGAGTGTCCATGCTTCAGAGCCATATTTGACCACTGTCATCACTGTAGCTTCCAATATTCTAATCTTGGTTTGTAGGCTTATCTTTCTATTCTTCCAAACTTTTTTTAACTGTGAAAAAACACCCTGAGCTTTAGCTATTCTACTTTTAACATCTTCACTGCTCCCACCTGAAATGAAAATACCTTTGCCACTAAGTCATTCCTAATAAATCTTCCAACTCATATAAGAATAGCTTACCCCCCATAAATCTAGTAAGGCACACAAGATTGCGTTACATTCCATTTGTGCACCGTCATCGCGTAACGCCCACATGTGTGTCCCCCTCAGTAACAACCAGAACTTCTCCGCCTGATTAAAAGACTACATTAAGTCCTCTTACATAACACTCCAAACCCTATTACATAACATCCAGAGCCTATTACATAACATGCACTTGTGTCTCTTAGGAAATGTTTCCTATGACTTAGGTCTACTAAACCGTCACAGGGGCACTATAGTATTGACTAGGTGTGAGTAATAATGTCTTGAGGGGTAAGTAGCTCTAATAATTAGCCTCCTATCTGTGTAGTGCAACCTAATGGGTGGTCACTACTGATTTTTCTATTAGAGTCCATACTTTGACGTACTATTTGTGCGTTGGAGAAACATTTTCAAAAATTTTCAATAACATACGCCCTGTGGAAAATATGGAGACACAGACCATTCTCGAATTTAGCTTAACACATCATCGAGTTTTTCTGAAAAAATGAAACTTAAAACCATTTCTAAAATTTGTATCTATGCTATTTTGACAACTTGGATGCAATGACACTATGTTTTGGCCCTCTTAGCAGTCCTTGAAAGTTCAACATTAATACTATAAGGCTTAGTAATATTAGTGTTAACAGCAGTAGTAGTACTACTACTAGTAATAATATTATGCATACATTTTATTAAATTTTTTTATTTTTTATTTTTTATTTTATTACATTTTATTTTATTATATTTTATTATTTTTTTTTTTTTATTAGCTTAATATACCTCTCAGCATGCTCTGAAGGTTTTAACCTAATATTCTAAGATGTTCTTTATATATTGCTGAAACGGCTATGCCACCTTAATGCTCTTAGCTTAAATACTAGTATTTGTAGTAAAGTAGTGGTAAGTAAAGTAGTGGGGGTAGTATAGATGGAGTTCCTTTTGGTTGGTTCAACATCCCCCTTAAAATGCAATGAAAGTTTTAACTTAATACTGTATGCTGTTTCTGGAATATAGCTGTTCTAGCCTTTCAATAACCTGAAGTCAAATAGTGTGTTTAAATTTTGTTCACTATTCTCTCCTACATTCCCTGAAAGTTTCAGTGTAATACCCCTTGCTTCAGTAATATTTCTAGTAGTTGTCGTAGTAGTTGTCACAGCTGCAGCAATCGCAGTTGTAGTGGCAGTGGTAGAAGTAGTTTTAAGAGAAGTAGTAGTAGTAATGTTAATAATAGTAGTAGGCTCATTTTCCATTTTGCTCTAGTTCAACATCTCCCATAAAATATCTTCAAAGTTATAACTTAATACCCTAGACTGAACCAATCCTGGGATATTATTGATACGCCCTTTTGATAACCTGCTTGTACAAAATGTTTTTTTTTTTTTGTTTTTTTTTTTTACTTAAACACCCTCCTAAAAATTTTGCAAAAGTTTCAATATCCTACCCTTAGCCTCAGTAGCATCAGTTGTAGTAACATTGGCAATAATAGCAGGAGTGGCAGCAGCGGTAGTATTTGTAGTATACACAGAGTGTTCCCTGGAAATTTCACTGTAATATCCTTAACCAAAGCAAAAGTGATAGTAGTATCAGTCTTAATAGCAGCAGCATGTACATAGTGTCTTTTTGTTAGTTCAGCATCTCCCTGAGTCAATTCATCATTTCCCTCATCATTCCCCTAAGTTCCACCTTAACATCCTCAGTCAATTATGAGCTCCTCCTTTGGACAACCAGTATGCCTATAACATATTTTGATTAGTTCAACTTTCCCCTCGATATCTTCTGACCTTTGGGATGTTGGGCTGGCTAACCCCAAACAGCCCTCAGAGCAAAGACTCGAAGTTAGGCAATTTGCTTATTCTTTATATAAAGTGTTGGTTATTGGGAAAGAGGGCATATATGATCTTTGTTGTTCAAAATCCCGAAAAGATTCTTTTTTCGGATAACAAATACTAAATAATGGGAAAGTTGCGTAGCTTACAGTCCTTGCTCTGCGGGCATCGGGGGGTTGACATCTCAAAACATCCACATTGACAGACCTTTCACCTATGGTGAGCAAAACGGCTATCTTTTTTTTATTCGATGTGTTTGGAGAGCTCCTGGGCAAGGGAGAGGGGCTTCTTACTTTCCATTTTCTTTTGACTCTTAAAAACGGCACTAAAACTTTAAATTTCCGATCAAAGGAGATCATTTAAAAGTTTTCATGGTAGCATAGCGCTGCCTATGATATTGTTTATGCGCCCTTTTGAAAACATACATGGATATAGTTCTGTTCGTTTAATTGAAGCGCCCCTCTCAATCCAAAAAATCGTTCCCTAAAGGTTTCATTGTAGTGCTCTTTGGTAAGTGCAAAATCCGCCACAGCATGCCCTGAAAGTTCCAATTTAATAATGTAAGCTGTTCCTGAGATATTGCCGTTAAATCCTTTGGACAGTCTTAATGCTCATAGTTTGTTTTAACTTAGCTCAACATCCAACAAAACACCCCTTGAAAACTATATTCAGTAGTATCAATAGATGTAGAGTAGCAGTATACTCATAGCACCTTAGGTTTTTTTCTCAACAATATACCCTTTACAATGTGCGCAGTTGCTGCAGCAGTAGTACCAGTTGTAGTAGTAGCAATAGTGGTAGTAGTGGGATGGCAATACTGCCTTTTGTTTAGTTAAAAACTGTCATAGTTGCTTTTGACCAAATCCCCCCCCCCGCCCAACGACGCTGGATCCGGTCAGGATTTAAAATAAGAGATTTGAGTTACGAGGTCCTTCTAAATATGAAATTTCATTAAGATCCAATCACTCCTTCGTAAGTTAAAATACATCATTTTTCTAATTTTTCAGAATTAACCCTCCCTCCCCCAAATAGAGCAAATCGTTTCCGATTATGTCAATCACGTATCTAGGACTTCTGCTTATTTTCACCACCAAGTTTCATCCCGATCCCTCCACTCTAAGCGTTTTCCAAGATTTTTTGTCCCCCCCAACTCTCCTCAATTTCATCGGATCCCGTCGAGATTTTAATTAAGAGCTCTGAGACACGATGTCCTTTAAATATCAAATCTCATTAAGCTCCGATCACCCTTTCGTAATTTAAAAATACCTCTTTTTTCTAATTTTTCTGACTTAATCGGCCCCCCACTTCCCCCCCCCCCCCCAGAGCGACAATTTCTAATTTAATCTGGTCTGGTCCCTGACACGCCTGCCAAATTTCATCGTCCTAGCTTACCTGGAAGTGCCTAAACTACCAAAACCAGGACAGAGAGACAGACCGACAGACAGACCGAAAAACCGACCGACACAATTTGCGATTGTTATATGTCACTTGGTAGATACCAAGTGCCATAAACGACCAGAAACTAAATAAAAAACTATTGTTTCTACTGAAAGTGAGGAGTAACATAAAAACTTGAAACAAACAGAAATTATTAAGTAAACGAGGGGGTTACCTCCTCCACCATAAATCCCTCTTTACACAATTTTTCTTTAGAATTTTTAAAAGGCTTATTATTGTAATAGAAATTCCTAAATAATTATAACAAAAAGTCAAATTTCAGTGCAAAGAGCGAAGTGTTGAGGAGGGGGCAAACCCCTCACATAAATAATAATCTCTGTTCTTTTGAATGTGAATGTGAACTCTCTTTATTAACTACTAAATTACAAAAACTATAAATACACACAACCCCCCTAGGGAAGGCTCAAAGAGTTGGACGGCTGCAATCCTCTGATTCTCAACCTATTTTAATAAAAAACAAGATCTAAGAGCTCATATGGCACTTGTGACGAGGTCGGAAGAGCCGAGAGCTCATATGGTACGAGGTCGGAAGAGCCAAGAGCTCATTTGGACGAGGTCGGAAGAGCCGAGAGCTCATATGGTACGAGGTCGGAAGAGCCAAGAGCCAAGAGCTCATTTGGCACTTGTGAGAAGGTCAGAACCTAAAGTTAAACTTTATAGCACAAGATCCTTCTAAATATCAAATTTCATTAAGATCTGGTCACCCTTTCGTAAGTTACAAATACCTCAATTTTCAAAATTACCTCCCCCCTCCCAATTCCACCAAAGAGAGCAGATCCGGTCCAATTATGTCAGTCACGTATCTTAGACAGGTTTCTATTCTTCCCATCCAGTTTCATCCTGATCTCACCGCTTTAAGTATTTTCTAAGATTTCCGGTCCCCCCAACTGCCCCCCCCCCCAATTACGTTTGATCCGGTTGAGATTTAAAATAAGATATCAGAGTTACGAGGTCCTTCTAAATATGAAGTTTCATGAAGATCCGATCACTCCTTCGTAAGTTAAAAATACGTTATTTTTCTTATTTTTCAGAATTACCCCCCCCCCTGCAATTGAGCGGATCCGTTCCAATTATGTAAATTACGTATGCAAGACTTTTGCTTATTTTTCCAACCAAGTTTCATCCCAATCCCTCCAATCTAAGCGTTTCCCATCATTTTAGGTCTCCCCACCCCAAACTTCCCCCAATGTCACCAGATCCGGTCAGGATTTAAAATAAGAGCTTTGAGCCACGATATCCTTCTAAAAATCAAATTTCATGGAGATCCAATCACCCGTTCGTAAGTTAAAAATACCTCATTTTTTCTAATTTTTCAGAATTACCCCCCCCCCCCCCAACTACCCAAAAGAGAGCGGATCCGTTCCGTTTATGTCAATCATCTATGTAGGACTTGTGTTTATTTTTCCCACCATGTTTCATCCCGATCCCTCCACTCTAAGTGTTTTCCAAGTTTTAGGTTCCCCCTCCCAACTCCCCGCCCCCATCACAAGATCTGGTCGGGATTTAAAATAAGAGCTCTAAGACACGATATCCTTCTAAACATCAAATTTCATTGAGATCCGATCACCCGTTCGCAAGTTGAAAATACCTCATTTTTCTAATTTTTAAGACTTACTCCCCCCCCCCAACTACCCCAAAGAGAACAAATAAGTTCCGATTATGTCAATCATGTATCTAGGACTTGCGCTTATTTTTCCCATCAAGTTTCATCCCGATCCCTCTACTCTAAGTGTTTTCCAAGATTTTAGGTTTCCCCCCTCCAACTCCCCCCAATGTCATCAGACCCAGTCGGGATTTAAAATAAGAGCTCTGAGACACAATATCATTCCAAACATCAAATTTCATTAAGATCCAATCACCCGCTCATAAGTTAAAAATACTTCATTTTTTCTATTTTTCCGAATTAACCGGCCCCTACTCCACCCCCCCCCCCAGATGGTCAAATCGGGAAAACGACTATTTCTAATTTAATCTGGTCCGGTCCCTGATACGCTTGCCAAATTTCATCGTCCTAGCTTACCTGGAAGTGCCTAAAGTAGCAAAACCGGGACCGACAGACAGACAGACCGACAGACAGACCGACAGAATTGGCGACTGCTATATGTCACTTGGTTAATACCAAGTGCCATAAAAAACGAAAAAAAAAACAGAAACTAAAAAAAAAGAAACTAAAGAAGGACAAAACACTCTCACTCAATTACTCCTTAATACCAGAATATACATAAATAAAGGCTAATAATAATTATAAAAAAAGAAGAAGAAAAAAAAAAGAATTATTTCCCCACTCCCAATAAATGTTTTTTTTTTAATTTACTTTAAACAACCCAATATATTCCACCTCCCTAATGCCAGCTGGGATATCATTCCAAATAGCCGGAGCTAAATACCTAATTCCGGATGCTACACACGTGGTGTCTTGGTACTCAACAATAAAATTATCTGCCTCTCTAGTCTCATACCCATGGAGTGAACGCTGGGTATATTAACATTTTAATGTTGCTCCTTACTTTAAGTTGGAAAAACGTGTTTCTTTATTTAATCGTCTTACTAGACGCACGTCTAGTAAACTAGACGTGCTTTTCAAGTAAACTCTTATATTCGTGACTGACACGTACATGAGCTAAAACTTATATTCAGTAGCGGCTAAAATTGACAAAACTTGATGCCACAAGGTGGCCCAACGCCGATTCTAGGGCTGGTGGTGCTTGGGGATAAACAAGTTACATTGCTTCCTGCCCGACTCAAGTAAAAGCAAAAAAACAAGGTAAAGTGAAAATTTGATCAAAAAGGGCAGCCTTCCTTCCCAGCCGTGGCACCCCTAGCCACGAGGCTCGGGGCTACTGCCCCGGTCAATCTTTCCCTTCGAACGCCTCTGTGGGGGCCTCAATATTTTGATTCTTCGATAAATATAATTATTTATAATGAAGTGCTTTTGAGCAATTTTGAAGTAGGTGGCACTCTTGGGAAGGCTGGGATGTAGTTAAACCGGAAGTAACTCTGAAAATACTATCAATAATATTTTTTGAATTTAATGAAGTAAGAATTGTGTTATTGTCGTATTAATTTAAAAAGGAAGGATGAACTAAACTCTGTTTTCAAGAAATAGCAAATGGTGAATGCTAATGATGTTTTTTTTGGGGTTGTTGTTTTTATTACAATGTATATTTTTTTATTTAGGATGTCTTACAAGGGGGCGAGGGAGAATTATTTTGTTCCAAGTCCAACTATGGCCCACGGCACCAGTGATGTAATTTCGTCAAAATACTTGCGGGAGGGGGTAATTTTGAGCCAATTTTCCCAAATCAAGTAAAAATGACAGTAAAAATTGAAAAATTAGCAATTTGCTACCATGAAAGTACTATATATTACTATGATTATGCTTTATAGTAAAATAAAGTAAATATATACTAAAGAAAACTAATCAGTTTTTGTTAATGCATGAATTTTGCAGGCTTATATTAGTTTGGACAAAATTTCTGAAGAAATTAAATTTTAGCTGGGGGGGGGCAAACTCAGGTCTTGGGAGGGAGGCGGCAAGCTGATGTATGGGAGAGGTAGTTGCCATCTCACTCCCCCGCCACATAAAAAAATCACGCCCTTACACGGTGGTCATATATATCTAAGGTTTCTTTCCAAATAAAGTGTTTCTAGTTTTCATTACAAAACAAGAACTAAGAGTTCATATGGCACTTGTGACGAGGCCGGAAGAGCCAAGAGCTCATATGGTTTGAGCTCTGGCAAAATTCTAAGAATCAATAGATTAGTTTAAAAAGAAAATCCGAGGCTTAATGCCGGTCGGGATTTAAAATAAGAGCTCCGAGTCACGATGTCCTTCTAAATATAAAAATTCATTAAGATCCGGTCACCCACTCTAAGTTAAAAATACCTGATTTTTCTAATTTTTCCTTTCCCTCCAGCCCCCAGATGGTCGAATCGGGGAAAACGACTTAATCAAGTCAATTTGTGCAGCTACCTGATACGCCTACCGATTTTCATCGTCTTGGCACGTCCAAAAGCACCAAAATCACCAAAGCACTGAACCCCACCCCCTAAATCCCCCAAAGAAAGCGGACCCAGTCTGGTTACGTGTCAATCAGGTATCTACTACATTTATACGCGTTTTCCAGGATTTCCTCTTTCCCTCTCCAGCTCCCTCCAATGTCAACATATCTGGTCAGGATTTGAAATAAGAGCTCTGAGACATGAGTTCCTTCTAAATATCAAATTTCATCAAGATCTGGTCACCCGTTCCTAAGTTAAAATGCCTCAATTTTTCTAATTATTCCAAATTAACAACCCCAGCTCCCCTAAAGGGAACGGATCCACTCCAATTATGTCAATGATGTATTTATAACTTTCGCTTATTCTTTCCATCAAGTTTCACCCCGAGATCTCCACTCTAAGTGTTTTCCAAGATTTCCAGTTTCTAATATTTCTGGTTTTCCCCTCCATCTCCCCCCCCCCCAATATCACTAGATCTGGTCGGGATTTAGAATTTAAGTTCTAAAGCACAAGATACTTCTAAAGATCAAGTTTCATTACGATCTGATCAACCGTTCGTAAGTTACAAATACCTCGTTTTTTCTATTTTTTCCGAATTACTCCCCCCACCCAACTCCACCAGAGAGAGCGGATCAGTTCAAGTCATTTCCGTCACATATCTTGAATCTGTGCTTATTCTTCCCACCAAGTTTTATCCTGATCTCTCCGCTTTAAACGTTTTCCAAGATTCCTCCCCCCAATGACACTGGATCCGGTCGGGATTTTAAATTAGAGATTTGAGTTACGAGGTCCTTCTAAATATGAAATTTCATTAAGATTCGATCACTCCTTCGTAAGTTAAAATCACCTCATTTTTTTGATTTTTTAGAGTTAGCCCTTCCCCCCATTTCCCCAAAAGAGAGCAGATCCGTTGTGGTTATTTCAATCACGTATCTAGGACTTGTGCTTATTTTCCCACCAAGTTTCATCGCGATCCCTCCGCTCCAAGATTTTAGGCCTTTCCCCCCAAACTCCCCCAATGTCACCAAATCCGGTCTGGATTTAAAGTAAGAGCTCTGAGACACGATATCCTTCCAAACATCAAATTTCATTTGGATCCGATTACTCCTTCGTAAGTTAAAAATACCTTATTTATTCTAGTTTTTCAGAATTAATCCACCCCCCCCGACTCCCCTAAAGAGTGCGGATCCGTTCTGGTTATGTAAATCACGTATCTAGGACTTGTGATTATTTTTCCCACCAAGTTTCATCCTGTTCCCTCCACTCTAAGCGTTTTCCAAGATCTTAGGCTCCCCCCAGCTCTCCGCAATGTCACTGGATCCAGTCAGGATTTAAAATAAGAGCTTTGAGACAAGATATCCTTCCAAATATCAAATTTCATTGAGATTCGATCACTCCTTCGTAAGTTAAATATACCTCGTTTTATCTAATTTTCAGAATTAACCCACCCCCAGCTCCTCCAAAGAGAGCGGATCCTTTCTGGTTATGTCAATCACGTATCTAGGGCTGGTGATTATTTTTTCCACCAGGTTTCATCCCAATCCCTCCACTCTAAGCGTTTTCCAAGATTTTAGGTCCCCCCCCAACTCCCCGCAATGTCACTGGATCCGGGCGGGATTTAAAATAATAGCACTGAGATACGATATCTTTCCAAACATCAAATTTCATTAAGATCTGATCACCCGTTCGCAAGTTAAAAATAGCTCATTTTTTCCAATCTTTCCGATATAACCGTCCCCCCACTCCCTTCCCATATAGTCAAATCGGGGAAACGACAGTTTCTAATTTAATCTGGTCTAGTTCTTGATATGCCTTCCAAATTTCATCGTCCTAGCTTACCTGGAAGTATTTAAAGTAGCAAAACCGGGACTGACAGACCGACAGACCGACAGAATTTGCGATTACTATATGTCAGTTGGTAGATACCAAGTACCATAAAAATCTAAAAAAATAAGAAAAACTAAGTAATCTTCGTATTTATACATATATTTTTATATACGTGTGTCTTCGAAGATTACTTAGTTTGTACTTATTTTTCTATATTTTGTAAAACAAACTAGAAACCACAGATTTGGGCTGAGAAACATTGTAAATAATAGCATAATTGCATCTATCCTCACTCAATGGCATCGACTCTCCTAAAAACAGAATCAACAGAAATACAGAAAAAAAGCTGCCTCAACTATCTTTCCAATTGAGAATTCCTAACCATATCTTTATGAGGCTAAAATTATTTCTCTTCAATTATTCTGTATATTCTAATTAGAGTGTTAATCGACTAGAAGTGAAAGCAAAAAATCAAAGACAATTTTCCTTTTACGAAATGCGCAAAAGAAAAGCCTAAACATGGCTACAAAATACAGCACGTATAACAACTTTTTTCTAGGCCTTAAGACCTCTTTATAAAAACAGAGAGATCGTTAGTATATATGGATTCGATGTCCCTGAACTCAAAACCGTGTTTTGAGAATACCCTCAAGCCAGGTTTGACACGGTTTTTTCTTAGGGGTTATTGCCGTTCTCTTATATTGCGTAAAAGGAATCTAACTTGATTGAGGAAAAAGCATGATGGGTCTAGCTCCATTAAACAAAGAATAGGCAAGGGATTTCCCACTCATATCACCTGGTATACATCTTGGAGCGCCTTTTTTTCTGCGATGCCTTACTCACCTCAAGCACACCATGTCCTTATGCTTAATACATGGCACACTCTGTCCTATATGTGACACTTTTGCTACATGGAACGTACAATATCTGGTGTTTACAATTTTCAAAGGTAATATCCTCATGAATAAGGGTAACAGACCAATGAAGCATTAAATCATTAATTAAAACGTATATACAAAGGAATAATTTGAATCAAGAAGCTTAGATAAAACTGCAGTGCAGGTTAAGATTTTTCTTGCAGTGCAAAATTTTTCTGCAGCCACGTACACAAGAATATTCTTTGGGGATAAGAGAAATAATCAAGTCTGGCATATTGTTCTAAACTATGCAAAATAAATTAATTTCATGGATGGAACAGTCACTTATTCACCCCTGTATAGGTGACTGTTGACACAACTGCCGAAGAACATAGTCAAATTTATTTTCCCCTTATTTTAATGAAGCTATTGTATAACATCCCATTTTTGTTTAGAGAAACTGTTTATCAAACAGTTCGTGGTAACGAACTGTAGTAAGGAGCGACCTGGCTCAATAGTAAACGAAACTATAAAAAACATAATTTTGATACTAAGAGATACATTAAAAGAATAGGATTTTTATGCTGGTTTTAGATATATAAATTTCATCAAATTTGGTCTTACTCGTCTAAAAGTCACGAGCCTGAAAAAATTTGCCTTATTTTGGGAAATATGAGAAAACACCCCCTAAAAGTCATAGAATCTTAGCGAAAATCACACCATCGCATTAAACCTATCAGAAAACCCTAATGTAGAAGTTTCAAGCTCCTATCTACTAAAATGTGGAACTTTGTATTTTTTTTTTTTTTGCGGGAAGACCAATTACGGGTGCGTGTTTATTTGTTTGTCTTTTAATTTTTTCTCAGGGGTCATCATATCGACCAAGTGGTCCTAGAATGTCACAAGAGGGCTCATTCTAACGTAAAATCAAAAGTACTTTTGCCCTTTTTAAGTAACCAAAAAATTGGAAGGCACCTAAGCCTCCTCCCGCGCTCATTTTTTCCCAAAATCAACAGATCAAAATTTTGAGATAGCTATTTTGTTCAGCATAGTCGAGGAACATAATAACCATGTCTTTGGGGATGACTTACTGATGACTTACAGATTCGTCGGGGGAGGGGCTGCAGGTTATAAACTTTGACCAGTATTTACATACAGTAATGGTTATTGGGAAGTGTGCAGGCCTTTTCAGGGGGATTGTTTTGGTTAGGAGGGGGGTTAAGGGGAGGGAGGCTATGTGGGAGGATCTTTTCTTGGAGGAATTTGTCAAGGGGGGAAGAGGAATTCTATGAGGGGGCACAGG
Source organism: Artemia franciscana (assembly GCF_032884065.1). Lineage (NCBI taxonomy): Eukaryota > Metazoa > Arthropoda > Branchiopoda > Anostraca > Artemiidae > Artemia > Artemia franciscana. The sequence goes on along the minus strand of NC_088873.1, from coordinate 12,737,617 downwards.
ATTTTCTAGCATTATCATAAAAAAGAATGAAACAATAAATATGAAAAAAAAAATTCCAACTGAAAGTAAGTAGTATCATTAAAACTTAAAACCTACGGAGATTTTTACCCATATGAGGGTTTCTTCGCCTCTTAAATACCTCGCTCTTTAGGCTAAAGTATTTTTAGTAATTTCTACTAATTATTCTACGGCCTTTGTGAGTTAGGGGTCATTCTTAAGGAATTGGGACAAAATTTAATCTTTAGTGTTAAGATCGAGGTATTAAGGAGGGGACAAGCCCCCTCATATACATAATAAAAATATACGAACAAGTTGGTTACATAAGTTAATTCTTACGTTGTGTATATTTTTTACTAATAAAAATGTTCGCTAAAAATTAAAAGTTCTAGTTGCCTTTTTAAGTAACCGAAAAATTGGAGGGCAACTAGGCCTCCTCCCCCCTCTTTTTTCTCAAAATCGTCTGATCAAAACTAAGAGAAAGCCTTCTAGCCAAAAAAAAAAAAAATTAATATGCAAAGTTCATTTTAATTATTTATGTGTGGAGAGCCAAAATCAAACATCTTCAGAAATTAAATAAGAAAACAATTTTTTTTTCACTGAAAGTAAGGAGCTACATTAAAACTTAAAACGAACAGAAATTACTCCGTTTATGAAAGAGGCCGTTCCCTTTTCAACGCCCCACTCAGTTCGTCAAGTTTTTTATTGTTTAATAAAGTAGAATTGAGAGAAAGAGTCAAACTTTTGCGTAAAGAGCGTGTCGTTGAGAAAGGAACCCCTTTCATACACAGAGTAATTTCTGTTCGTTTAAAGTTTTAATGTCGCTCCTTAATTTCAGTTAAAAATAAAACTTGTTTTTTTTATTATTTAATTGTTCTTGAAATTATGCAGATTGGGCAATATATATTTTTTTTCACCAGCACTTCATATCGATAGGATAGTGATATGAACTTCTGAGGTGGCTCAAGACAACCTGAAATAAAAAATACACGTTGTAAAAATCAACAACAATACCGAAAAATGCTTCATTAGTATTCACCATTTGCTGTTTCTTGAAAACACAGTTTAATTCATCCTTTCTGTTTAGTCAAATACGACAGTAACACAATTTTTACTTCATTAAATTCAAAAAAATTATTATTGATTGCATTTTCAGAGTTACTTCTGGTTTAACATACATCCCAGCCCTCCTAAGAGTGCCACTCAAAATTACTCTACTATACTTCATTATACATAATTCTATTTGACGAAGAATATGGATAGTGAAGCTACTACAGAGTCGCTCAAAAGGATGGAGCGACCGGGGCAGCATCTCCGAGCCTCGTGGCGGTTGAGAGGGGGTTCCATGGCTAGGGGCTACCCCTTTTGATCAAAGTTTTTCGCTTTCATTCGGGTTGTTTTGCTTGTATATGAGTTCGGAGGAGCGCACCGTAATTTGTTTATCCCCAGGTACAACCAACCATAGAAAGAGCTCTCGGCCACCAGGTGGCCGTAGTGTCGGTGGCACCAGGATTTGTCCATATTGCTGCTACTAAATTCAAGTTTTAACTCATGTGCGTATCAGTCTCGTATGTAGGAATTTAGTTGAGAAAGTTTACAATTGGAAATGATGGATTTAGTAAGACGATTAAATAAAAAAATAAAACAAGTTTTTTGAAATGAAAGTAAGGAGCGACATTAAAACTTAAACCGAACAAAAATTACTCCGTATATGAAAGGGGCTTTTCCTCCTCAACACCCCACTCTTTACGCTAAATTTTTTTATTGTTTTAAAAAGTAGAGTTGCGAGAAAGAATCAAACTTTAGCGCAAGGAGCGGGGTGTCGAGGAGGAAAAGCCCCTTTTATATACGGAGTAATTTCTGTTCGTCTTAAGTTTTAATGTCGCTCCTTACTTTCATTGCAAAAAACTTGTTTTTTTATTTAATTTCTGAAAGCTTTTGAATTAATGCATGTCTGATTTTGGCTCTCCGTACATAAATTATTAAAATGAAATTTGCATCTTAATTCTTTTCTGGCTAAATGGCTTTCTCTTAGTTTTGATCAGACGATTTTAAGAAATAAAGGGCGGGGAAGGAGGCCTAGTTGCCCTCCAGTTTTCCGGTTACTTAAAAAGGCAACTAGATCTTCTAATTTTTAACCAACGTTTTTATTAGTAAAAAAATATACGTAACTTAAGAATTAACTTAGGTAGCAAACTTTTATATTGTTATATTTTGATTATATATATGAGGGGGTTGGTCCCGTCGTTAATACCTTGCTCTTCACACTAAATCTTGTTTTGTCCCAATTCTTTAAGAATGACCCCTGAATCAGAAAGGCTGTAGAATAAATAGTTGAAATTACTTAAAAAATTTTTAGCATAAAGAGCGAAGTATTTATCTTCTCCTAAATACCTCGCTCTTTATGCTATAGTATTTTTAGAACCCCTCATATGCGTAATAATCTCTGTTCGTTTTAAGTTTTAATGCTTCTCCTTACTTTCAATTGAAAAAACTTTTTCTTGTTTATGTTTTCATTGTTTTTTTTTAATTGTAATGCTAGAAATCCTGCACCCTTTTCATTGAATTTCTCTTCCCCCATGAATTATTCCTCCAAGGAAAGATCCTCCCATATAGCGCCCTCCCCTGAGCCCCATACCCAAACCAAAAAAAATCCCCCTGATAACGTCGGTACACTTCCCAGTAACCATTACTGTATGTAAACATTGGTCAAAGTTTGTAACTTGCAGCCCCTCCCCCAGGGACTGTGAGGGGTAAGCCATCCCCAAATACATAGTTATTATGGTTTTCGACTATGCAGAACAAAATGGCTATCTCAAAATTTTGATCTGTTGAGTTTGGGAAAGTCAACGGATCATGGGAGGGGGCCTAGGTGCCCTCCAATTTTTTTGGTCACTTAAAAAGGGCACTAGAACTTTTCATTTTTCGTTAGGACGAGCTCTCTCGCAATATTCTAGGACCACTTGGTCGATACGATGACCCCTGGGGAAAAAAAACAAACAAATAAACACACCCGTGATTTGTCTTCTGGCAAAAAATACGAAATTCTACATTTTTGTAGATTAGACCTTGAAATTTTTTCTTTAGAGTTCTCTGAACGCCGAATGCGATGGTGTGATTTTCGTTAAGATCCTATGACTTTTAGGGGGTGTTACCCCCTATTTTCCAAAATAAGGCAAATTTTCTCAGGCTCGCAACTTTTGATGACAAAGACTAAATTTGATGAAACTTATATATTTAAAATCAGCATAAGAATCCGATTCTTTTTATATATCTTTTAGCATCGAAATTCCGTTTTTTAGAGTTTCGTTTACTATTGAGCCGGGTCGCTCCTTACTACAGTTTGTTACCATGAACTGTTTGATTAAAGAAAACAAAAATAAGTTTTTTCAACTGAAAGTGAGCAGCAACATTAAAACTTAAAAATAAATATTAAAACTTGAATTATTACTTATTTGAAGGGTCGTCCCCTCCCCAATACCTTGCTCTTATTGAGCAAGGGGAGACCAACTTTATGATTTCGATTAACAGTTTAACTTGGTTCACTCATAAGTTTACTTACGGTTTAAATGTATCAACGTAAGACAACTGTATTGATACCTGAAATTTAGTTTTTCCATCTAAGGTAATAAATTTTTAAAATTCATACGTTTTATTTACGCAACGCCTTGGTTCTCATTTTAAAAGTTTATTTACAGTTTTAATATATCAAAGTAACACGACTGTCTTAATACCTGAAATTCCTGAAATAGCCTTTGAAGTTCACACGTTTTATTTACACTTTAGTTCACACTTTCCAAGTTTGTTTGCGGTATTAATGTATCAACGTAAGACGACTATGTTGTTTCCTGAAATTCAGCTTTTTCTATCTAAGGTATTAAATTTTTGAAGTTCGTATGTTTTATTTACGCTTTAGTTCATGTTTTACAATTTTAATGTATCAGCGTAAGCCGTCTGTTTCAATATCTGAAATTCAGCTTTTTCGATTTGAGATATTAAATTTTTGAAATTCACGCATTTCATTTACGCTTTAGTTAACGTTTTACAAATCTGGCACAAAATCACAAAATCACTAAAAGTGGCACAGGACACCCTCTGGCACCAATATCACACCTGAAGATTTTTCAACCTTTTTTCCCACAAAAATAACTTTATAACCTAAAACTGACCATTGTTTGTATTTGAATAGAGGAAACTTGTCATTTCATTGTTAGATTGCGGTGTTCCATAGCGATTCCCAGCCTGTAACACTCGATGGTTGACATAAGGCACCCTGTGGTAAGCATTATTATATGTAAAGCATTTTTTTGGACATCTTCCTCCAAAAATATCCACTTACACTAGAATCGTTCATTTAAACTTAATAAAAAAAAAAAACTCTAGTAACGTTCCTTCTGATAAATCCTGGCAATTGAGGCTAGCGTGGTGCACTCTATCAGTCCAAATAAGACCCTCTAGCGCACATTATCACAATTAAGGGTTTTGCAACCTTTTTGCCACAAAAAAAAACTTTATAAACTAAGAAAGGCCATTGTTTTCATTTGAACAGCAGAAATTTCTAATCGCGATGTTCCATGGCAATTTCCAGCCTATGACACTCAATGGCTGACACACAGCATCCTCTGGCAAGCATTATTGCACGTTGGGTATGATCACAAGAAAAGGAAATTTCAGAGACAAAGAATCAAGATTTGAATTAATTGAATGTAACAGGTATGTGCCATTTTTTAAGGATTCAGCATTTTTCTTACACTCTAGTAAGTTAGGTTAACCTAACTATACATGATAGGTTAGGTTAATTTCAGCTAAATGTTGCATCATAAAAGGGGTGTTTGGATGCCTGGAGTCCATGGTGGCTGGGTTGGGGGCCCGGTGAAATTGGATGCTAGTGGCCTCCGTTGGAATTGACTGCTAGGGCCCTACGATATAATCAGCTGCTAGGACTCCCGTTGGAATTGGATGCTAGTGCCACCAGTTAGAATTTCCGTTAGAGCCTGGTTTCTTAAAAACATATGTACCACTTGCAAAACCCTCCCTATTACGTAATTAATACCTGTATCTTGAAAAAAACATTCCCTATCATGTGACTTGCACCTACACCTTTCCCTGAGGGGATTACCGTCAAACATCTTAAATCATTAAAGTAAGAAAAGAGTAGTGGCTGTGGGCCATTTTAAACGAATTGAGACATCACTGCTAGTAAAAAGTAGTCGTACTTGAAAGTAGCCACACTCGCAGAAGCAATTAAATACAGTCGCAAGCATTCGTGGCTGTGAGTATCTCAGTCACAAGTAGAAGGAGTCGCAGAGCCAAGTATTTGCAGTCGCAATCACAAGTAGCTGTAATTGAAGCAGTGGCAGTCGCAGTCACAAGAAGTCGCAGTCCCAAGCAGTTGCAATCATAGTCACAAGCCTTAACAACCACAAATAGTCGCAGTCAGTTACAGTCGCAAGCAGACAAAGTCGAAGACACTAATAATTTTGGCCGCAGTCACAAGTGCTCTTAGTCAAAAGTAGTCACAGTTCCAATTAGTTGTTGTCGTAGTCATAAGTTTTAGTAGTTGCTAGCCATCGCAGCTTCATTCACAAGTAGTAGTTGCAGTCGTAAGTAGTCGTATTCGTAATACCAAGATCTGGTAGTTGCATGTAATAACAAGCAGTTTCAGGCACAAGTATTTGCAGTTGCAATCTCAAGTGCCCACAGCCGCAGTAATCGCAGGTGCAATAGCAGTAGTAGTAGTAGTAGTGGTAGCAGCTGTGAAAGTTTTAAGTTAATTCCCTTATCCAATCCTAAGATATTGTAGGTATGTTTTTTGATAACCATGATAAACATAGTGTCTTTTGATTAAGTTCATTCCTTTAATTTTTCACGGTATTAACCTTTACCTTTACCTTTACACACTCATGATGGGCCATTCCCGCTTTCCCCAGAATAAATCCTATACGCAATTAATGGGTAAATTTCATAGTTTGCCACCCTTGCCCTGGGAATTGGGGGCTTTTTCTTCCCTGGAGGCATACCCAATGACTATTTTGGTTATTTTGACACAAAGGTTGTCTGAAAATTTTTATCAGTTTTTAGGGGGGTTTTATTGGGGTTGGCTGCTTTTCAGTCATATTAACTCTTAAAAGGCACTAAAACTTTCAATTTCCGACCGGATTAGCCCTTTCCGAAGTTTCAACTGCCAACCCCTCCATATGAGCTGGTCCTTGAAAAAACAGTACGTTTTTGACACACGGCTCTTTACTATGGGCAGAGTTTGTTTCCTCTGAACATACACAAATTTTAGCAATCGATTGCAATTCCACAAGAAATATCAATGGCATAGGCAGGAATCTTTCGAGAACTTGTCTGTCAAACAGTTTTCAAGTTAAGAAGCATCATTAAGCGAAGTTCAATGTATATTACATAGAAGTGCACGCGAGGAGGGATCTCTCGCACCTCATCCTTTTGTCTTGGAATTAATCTTGACATTGTTTTACAATTCCTCCGAGAGTGTACGACATTTTTCGCATAATTTTTCAAGGTTTTGCCCTTTCAAACAGTTTGAAGCAACAAACTGTAGGTAAGGAGGGACACAGTTCAATAGTAACAGTAACCCTAAAAAAAGAACATTGATATTAACAGACATACCAAAAGGTTTGATTTATTATGCTGATTTTTCTGGGGGAACTCCCTGATGGAGGCGGGGAATTTTACATTGAAATAATTTGCCAAGGAGGAATTTTCCCTGGAGGGAATGAATTTTCCACAGAGGGGAGCCCAATTTCCCGGCATTATTTAAAAACAGTCAGAAATTAAATAAAAAAAGCAAGTTTCTTCAACTGAAAGTAAGAGGAAACATCTATAAATAAAACGAATAGAAATTATTACACATAAGAAAGAAGTTGCCCCCTCCTCAAGACCTCGGTCTTTACGCTAAAGTTTGACTTTTTGTCCCTATTCCTTATGAACGACTCCTAAAACACAAGGACCTTTTAATGAGAATAATTAACTTTTTTTAAGTCTATAAATTAATTTAGCGTAAAGGGTGAAGTCTTAAAGAGGGGGCGACCCTTTTCATTCACATAATAATCTCTGTTCGTTTTAAGTTTTGATTCTGCTCCATGCTTTCAGATTGAAAAACTTGTTTGTTTTTTATTTAATCACCTCATAAGGATCATCCCGTGCCTTAATTGAAATCATAACACACTATATTAAACAACATAACATTTACATGTCTATTTTTCTTGTAATCCCATGTGTATGGAGGTTTAAATTGGTTCTAAATGTTGTATTTCGATCTTTCTTTACTTATTGGTTAATTCACAAAATAATGGGTTTAATCGAAAAATTTGTGTCTGCTCTTTATATAAAACTACGTAATTGTTGTCTATCTACATTTAAATAAGCTTTACGAATTCATAAACTTGGAGCTCAAGCAACATTAAAACAGCATAAGGAATTACATCTCTGTGTTCGTCCTCTGCTTGTAAAGAGTATCCTGTTAAATTATTTTCTGAATTCTAATTTCAGAGTCCATCCACTAGATATTTCTTCACGGACGTCAAAGGAATGGTAATTTTAGATTGAGCAGGTTTTTTTTTCTTTTCTTAATCATGTTGAAATTTTCCTGGAATCTCAGGTTTTCATACAAGCTTTCATGGTTGAGAAGCCAAGAGATCGATATTGAAATGAGTCTGAAAAGTGAAGTTCGAATTTTTCCTCAAAATCATTTCAGTGGCTGATAAGGTATCCGATAACAGTGACGGACAATCTAGTCTGTACACTTAAAAAAAAAAAGAATACCATAATAACAAAAGAGTACCATCATTAAACTGCCCAGTCACTATTCCCAAATCTAATGGTCGCTACCGTGACGATGTGGCCCATCTTTCTCTAATAGGTACCAAATGTGTCCCTAAGTGACACATTTATTTGTCATTTCAATTTCTTAGGGTTCTCGGATCTTTTCTATAGCGGACATTTGGATTCTTAACTCAGTAAAAAGTATTGCCTTATTGTGAAAGAAAGAGAACAGTTCGATAAATATATCATTAAAAAGGATTTTAAAACAAGGATGAAATGGGCAGGAGCAAAAAAACCTGAGTAATAGACGCTGTAAAACAAAAACAACGGATTTTACTATTGTATTGTTTTCTTGTGATTTTATGAATAGCCCATATTTAGCTATATATAGGCTATATTTGGGCCTCAATGTCACAATAATGATCATTATATTTGAAAGGAATGTTAACTGGAGAGTCGAATGGTGCTACTTTTGTTATTATAGTGTTTCTTCTAGAAGAGGGCCTAGAATATACAGTGACACCAATTCGCGAAAATATAAGGGGGCTCAAGAAGTATTTCTCAGAATTTCAAGGTGGGAGGCAATTTCAGAAATCAGAAATCATTTATTTAAATACAGCTTTCATAGTCGTAGATAAAAATCACAAACTAAATGTCGCTTTCATTTACAAACCTAGTCTTGGAGCATTTTCCTAAAGGCACTGGTAAAAAACGGCACAAACGAATTGTTAAATCGATTAGTTCTGCAAGGCACTAATTTGTTCTTCTTTTTGGTTTTAAATACTGAGTTCGCAGCAGGGGATAGAAAATGTTGGCGCTTGGGACTAGTAAGGATTGTCCGAAACGGATTATCAACCGAAACCCACAATATTTAAGAGTTTCAATCTTTAAAGACTCAAGAGCACACTTATTATCTACAAATTTTTCTCTAAGGATGATTTTAACTGCACTTTTTTGGATTTCTTCCACGTCATCACTTAGATATTTAATATTTTGAAATTGAGGCCCCCCAAAAAAGACATGCATATTCTAATATGTCATTTAGGCAAGTTAGATATGCTGTTTTCAGCTGATGTGCTGGGAAACCCAAGTGGAGCATTGAAATCAAAAAATGTGTTGCATAGTTGCCTTTCTGGGCAATCCACTTGGCGGATCCACTCCTCCTTTCTGGCAATCTGGGCAACCACTAAAGTTCTCACGTTAAATCAACCTGAAAACCTGAATAATCAGCGCTGAAATTAACTCCCATGACTTCCCCTGATGATACAAGCGGAAACCAGGGAGCTGAGTAAACAAGATCTCGTTTCAGCGGATTCAATCTTACGATTTTGGTTTTCCTTTCGTTAATCTTCAAACTATCTGCACTACATTCTTCCTTGAATTCTATCAACAGATCATGGCTGAATTGGGGCATAGCTTGGGTTGTATCTACTGTGAACTTAAGAAGCTCAGGTGGATCGTCTACGTATTTGAGTCGGTCATCCATGTTGTCCATAACATAATTAATCATTGCAAGGAAAAGTAGAGCGGCCAATTTGGTGCCTTGAGGGCTCCAAATGTAATCTCATCCTAGTTAGAGTCATGATCATTGGAAAGAAGGCCGCAGACTCGCTGGTACCTAGAACGTAGGAAGTAAATAACAAGAAGAGACATATGTCACGTGCGCCAATTATTTAAAATTCGTAGCAGTCACTAAGTGCTTAATCAAATAAAATGCTTTCCTATAATCAGCGATTAGCAAATCAACAAAAGGGTCTCCAGATTATTACCATCACGTGATAAAGCCTAGCTAAACACACTGTGGTACTTCACCCTTAAACAACCCTTAAATTGGTATGGGCCAAGTGAATCTGCGACTTGCGACATGAGTTTACGATAAATAAAGGACTCAGTGACTTTGGCAAGGTTCAGCATGATTGAAATGAATCTTAACTGATTACGGCTATTGAGATGCTTCACCTTTGGAACGACCCGTACATAAGCTTATTTCCAAGGTTGGGGGAACGACTGATCACTGAAGCACTGGCAAATGACTGAATTTAGAGGCTTCGCAAGAAATACAGCGTATTCAGTCAAAATTTTTACTGGCAACTCTTTAGGATAGGAAAGTTTTCGCATCTCCCAGTAAACTTTGTACTCAGAAACTTGCATGATTTCATCATATTCACAGTCTTCTATCAGAGTATTGAACTTGACTTCACTTAATGATCAGTACATGGTACGGATTCTAGTAAAGAAAGAATTGACTTCTTGGGCTGATATCAAAGTCCTATCTGTTTTCAGCAGCCGTAGCTCACTACTAACAGATTGTCCAGTTATCTTTTTGACTGCCTAATGCCACTTACGTGAATGTCTATCAAGCAGGGGGGCAATTTTCTCAATAACTTACTTCTTTTTAGCATGTCTACTGACACTGACAATGCGGTTCTGTAGCTTATTTGCAGCTGGAATACACCCTGAACTATGTAGTCGAAATCTAAGTCCTATCAATCGCTTCAGGTCTTTCGTATTCCACGGCTTATCAGATTCGAAAACCGGCACTACTTTAGTCGGAAAAAATTCATGGAGCTTATAGAGCAGCAGCGAGTTGAGTGTTCGGCATGTTATTCTTCGCTTGTACCAGGATTACATAATGATCAGCACAATGGGTCCATTGAAAGGGGAGGAATGTATATTTTACTGACATTCGTAAATATCAGGTCTAAGGTACCGCCACTTTGATGGATGGGAATTTTTCACTGTTTGTTTCAGATCAAGCGCATTGGATTTAAGTGCTTTTCGATTTTTTCTTCATGAAAACACCAAGAAGTTTCTTTTTCAATAAAATATTAAAAATATATTTTTAAAATCAGGAGTGAGGGAGCAAAATTTAGGCGTTAAACACTCATCCCCTAATTGGTACTACCATTGAAACTACAGTCTTACTGTGAGGGCTTATATTTGTCAAAATTGGGATGATCATTTGTCTATTTATATATGTGAGCGTCTGAAAAAGTTTTATTTATAGTTTTGTTCTATTAAACTAGAATTGAAAGCTGGTCATTTCAAACACAGAAATATTAATCCAATGTTACTCATCCAATTATCTGGTCAGAAATCAAGCGCATATTCGTTAATGAGCCATTAAAAGAAAGAATAACTGCTGTCACCCTGTTATCATCTAGTTTACCCTGGTATCACGGTAAACTAATTTGTTTAGTTGTTCTAAAAAGGAAATTTTCGTCAAGTCAAGTGACCTCAGTTGATATATAACCTATGCATTAACTATTATTTAATTTTCATGAATAACAGACAAAACCAACTTAATTGCAACTTCTTTAATTAATAAATTAGTGATTCACTTGCATATAAAAAAGTTATAATTTGTACAGTTTCATATTAACACTGAGGGAACCCAATATTCAATGGTGTGCACGTTACCAGGATAGTCTTGGTTGCCACTTGGGTGGTAACACTAGACACGGCGGTCAGTGTCTGAGTTACAGTGGAGATTAGGCTCAAGAAACGTGCATCTTCTGGCTTAGCTTCTACTTCAGCTTCTTCTTCTTCAACAGGCTGTGAGGCCCTTAAAACAGACAATAGGTCATATTAAAGGTCTAGTACTTTGAAGACCATAGTATATATTTGCGTTCAAGTTTTTACTCTTTTAGGGGGGGGGGTTAATCTCTTTACTAGTTTTAGCATTCCCTTGTCTTACTGAAGAAAAAGCTCCATTATACAAAGAAACATTATAAACAGCAATATAAGCAGTAGACAAACAATAATAAAAATGAAATTGACTAATTTTTTTAGTTTAAAGAATGAAAACAGATCTGTATTTTGCAGTTTGGCAGGAATAACAGCCTCTGAACAACCCTTTAAATAGACTTATCGACAAATTAGTATAAAGTATGTGTCCTGGTTGATTATCAACCATTCTTAAATGGCAAATTTGAAACTGATACTTTTTGAGCGGAAAAACGTTAGGAAAAATATGCCAATAGTAGGCCTCGGTCGAACCAAGAGTCTCAGAAGAGCTAAGCCTAAGAGCTACAGTCAAGTTTTGCACTTCGGCCATTTTATTCATGGTGAAGCTTTCAAAGCACTTTTGAAGCATTCCAAAGTGTTCACTATTGATAGAAGCATCCCATATATTTTCAAATTTTTTCAGAACTTATTTATCTAAGAAGTACCTGTTGTAAAAAAACATAAATACTTAAAGTGAAAAATAGAAAATTTATGTTTAGATACACAGTTTATGTTTTCCAGTTTAAATTTGCTCCCAAAATATTAGCGTCAACCCTTAAAAGGTCAGTTAGAAGCCTCTGATTTACGAAGTTAAACAATTTTATGCTATAGACAGATATACCCTTTTTTTATTAGCTGTAGAGCGTGTGAGTGTGAATGCGAAGTGGATTTTTTTTTATTAAGAGCCAACGGTAGTTCGGTCATTATTTAAATCAACTTTCGGGTTTGAATGAAGAAAATATGAGCAAAAAAGTGAAAAAAAAAAAAATAATAACATAGAAGTACTACGCCTGTCTAGTCCTTTAGAAAGATTCATTTGGATTTTGTTCTTTGGTATCTGATCGACTTAGCAATATTTCTTTTATTTCGCTGCGTTTGATAATTTTGAACAAATAAAAAACGATTTCTTGTAAGTAATTTAGGCATTTTCAACGTAATTTTGAAGTAAGAAATTTTCCAGGAAACCCTCATGCCTAGCTTATGCAAATCCATCTCCTTAAGTTTATTATCTTCTTTGTTTCTTTTTGTTTTTTTGTTGTTTATTTTGTAGATGTTGGTTTCCCCTAGTGGTTTTGTCGGTAAAACACTACCCCACCCTTATGCTTATTTTCTGTAAGCGTGGATGACGAATAAGTTAATTTATTTCTAACATCATTTTCCTTTCATGTATATCTTTATGGAATTCTCTGCTATATCCTTGAAGGCTTTGGAACTAAATCCATAGGAATGGGATATATCCTAAGGGTACAAAAATGATTTTACGCTCAAAATTTTTACTCATCTTAGATAACTTTAACCACGATAATTTTGATGGCAAAATGAACACAGTTTAATAAACAGTGGACAATCCATTAAGAATATGGTGTCATCAAGTGTTAGAACCCCTAGTTTGAAAAATCAGAAGCCTAGGCTTTGATATACAATTTAGGATATTATAAGAAATCTTACGATGGGATTGGATCGGCTTCCACTTCCCTGTCAGCTGGTTTGACTTCAGCATCAGCTCCCTTGTCCTCTTGGATAGTTCCTTCTTGCATCATAAAGGCTTGAATATTTTCACCACCTTCAATGGAAGAGATTGCTCCATCAACCGGATTTTCGAAAGCCCAACGCCTCTTCCTGCAATTTGAAATGGAGCCAATTGTAGTCGAAACAGCGTCAATACTAGTTGTGAATGATCCAACATTTGTTATCCTGATAAGCTGAGCAACTATTGAGAAGCAAAAAGTTGAAGCGGCGACACTAGTCGTTGTTGTTGTCAGTACCAAGTTTGTTACAGTTTTTGTGTTGAATAAAAATCGTTGTTCGTTAGACGGCTCACTGAGTGATGAGTCCAGATCCGCGCTAACCAAGGCAGCAAACAAGAGAAAAGGGATCAATTTAATCATCTAGAAAAAAAAAAATCAGTGTCAAACCTAATAAAACTTAAAAAAAAACACAGAGCACTAATCATTTCATTACTGGGTCCTGTCTTGTCCAGAACCAGGGTTAGACAACCTTTTATGCAAGGGTTTTTTTCCAAATTATCTCGATTTAAGCCAAAACTCTCTAAATTTAAGTGACAAAAATACATTAGAAATTGAGCATGATCAGCTTGGGCTTGGTTTGAGTCCAATAGACATATGTCCAAGTTCTTAGGTTATTTTTTCCCCTCGTCCATTTACATTGTACCATACCAGCTATTATAGCGCAGGCTATTAGACTTATTCAGGGTGGAGTTGTGAGTGGGGGTGTCTGAAGCTTCAAAATACGCATCTTAAGGCCTAGATTTACATATATTTTGAGAAACGTCCTTGATATTCACTCCATAGCGTCCTTAAGTTTCAAAAAATTTATTTAGATAAAGCAAATTATGTGGATAAGTACCACCTCTTATTAGAAACGACGGTAGAAAGTTAACTTTTAAATTCTTAGGTGTCAGAAATATCAAGCAGAATTCCTGGTTTTATATTCCACAGGGAAACAGCTTGATACACAAGGACAAATCTTAGTTCTAATCTTCTATTTTCGATCAAGGTAAATCATAAGAGGTACATTAGGTGGTTTTGATCAATCGCAAATCGATATAGTAGGGCGTATTGTCGTGAATGAATATTTGATTTATAACTTTCAGTAGTAACTTTAAAGTGGACCCAAATTAACCTTATTTTAATTAGTTTGCTAACTTCACGGTGCAATTCATAATTGTAATAATTTTTAAATACTTAGACCTTATGATAAGTTTCTTGGAATAATTTTTGTCTCTTTTTTTTGGCTCTTACAAATTAAAAACTTTAAAATGAAGAAAACCTATCCAATATAGGAGGGCACTGTCACATCCTCCACCTTAATCCTCTGCTTCTTACAGTTAAATTTTATTAGCAATTTCTTGAATATAGTTTAGAATCCAAAAAGCGTAACAATTTAGTAGATGCAAGCAATTTAAGATTCATTGATTGCTTGATTTTTCGTTATTTACCGTTACCGTTTTATTGATGTTAAAGCATATTTTAAATGAGTAAATACTGGTTTAATTATGAAAAAATAGTTTAAAAAAAAGTATTCAAAGGCTTGCTTTAAGTCTTAAAAGGGACAGAATTTATTATATACATGGAGACGGTACCACCATCCTCGACCTTTTCTTCCTTACGTTAAGATCTGATAAGTACTTTCTAAAAGCATTTATGACTGTTATAAACGTTATAACTTGGGAATTACAATCGTTTAATTTATAAAAACTATTCCGATTTTATTCATTAAATAAAATGCTACTAAAAGAGGCTTATCTTACTTGGGAAATTGTGGTTAAAGTTTAGATCTTTATCAGATTGTTCCTGTATTAGGCAGTTTATTCTCTGTGTAAAGACTGGGAGGTTCAGGGTGGATTCCATTTCCCCCTCGTATAAGATAAAAAAGAAAATGGACCATAAATAGGTTCGTTTTAAGTTTTAACATCATTCTACACGTTCATTTAAAAAAATAATAATTAATTTCGGGTTTTATTATAATAATTAGAGTAATCCTAATAAGAAGTCCCCCCCCCCTTAGTCAACCCTTTCTTTAGGCTTCCCTTCACTCTTTCTATCGATCATTTGCAGAGACAGTTTTTTCTTAGAAACACACTTTGCGCAATGGAAGGGGAGGTGTCACCCCACCTTAAACGCTTTGTTTAAATTTATGCCTCCAAAGGAAGCGATATTTGTTTAAATTTATTCCTTCAAAGGAAGCAATATTATTGAAAAAATTCACCTTCTATATGAATATGAAGGACGTTTGATGGTAAATGTGAGAATTTAGTCCAATTGAGGCCTCAGACATCCCCCCAAAAAATAGACTAGGTAGAATTACCTGCCCGCTAGTAGCTGGTTTGCCAGTATGTAATACAGGATAACCAGTAGGGTTGCTGTATAGACGGTCTATGCTATATTTTTTTGCAACGACTGCATATTTACTGGAGGATGATTGCCCAACCAGGTGATTTTGGGGTCTCAAACTGCAATATTGCAATCATAAGGATAATCTTTCATCCTTCATCCACATAACGTTCTCTAGTCATCTCAACCTTTATCTCATTATAGCCCAATAAAGCTGGCTTGAACCACACTTTTTGTACAGCTCACTGTCTAAAATATAGTCAGTCAATTGGGTACCTAAGACAATCCGTAGACAATTTCTCTGGGAAACATCTAGCAAATCTTACTCCAGTTTTTTGAAGTGCCTATGCTTCAGAACTGTAATTGACCACTGTCATCACTGGAGCTTCAAATATTTTAATCTTGGCTCGTAAACTTGTCTTACTATTCTTCCAATCTATTTTCAACTGCGAAAAAACACTGGCTATTCTACTTCTAACATCTTCACTGCAACCATCATTTTTACTAATTATGCTACCTAGGTAAGTGAAGCCGTCCACTAGATCGATCTTTTTGTTACCCAACTTCACCTTTTTATCTTCATTTATTCCTAGCCTTTGTGACTTAGTCTTCTTACCATTAATTTTCAAACCTAATCTTGCATGTGAACTCGCAAAGCCTCTAAAAGTTCATTTAATATTACTCAGACTCTCATCTAGGATGCAAATTATCATCCTAATATCAGTCCTGGAAAGATTTTCTCCCCAGTTTTATTCCGTGCTTTTCCATTGCCATCAAAGTGATCCATATAAATGGGGATAAAACACTACCCAGCTTAACTTGTGATTTAATAGGAAACCAGTTACAAATCTCATTTCTCACTTTAAACGCAGAAGTGTTATTCTCGTACATAGCACTAATCCCTTTTATAAATTTGTTTGGTATACCATACAAGGATAATATAATATAATCATAATAAAATAATATATAATATATATTATTATATATATATATATATATTATATATATAGCCTATATATATATATATATATATATATATATATATATATATATATATATATATATATATATATATATATATATATATATATATATATATATATATATATATATATATATATATATATATATATATATATACATATATATATATATATATATATATATATATATATATATATATATATATATATATATATATGTATATATATATATACATATATATATATATATATATATATATATATATATATATATATATACATATATATATATATATATATATATATATATATATATATATATATATATATATATATATATATATATATATAATAATACTATATATAACTTGGTGGGAAAAAAACGCAGCAAAAACAATCTTTCAAGAGGAAACCGCATAACTTTGGATCCTCACTCTGAAGATTGAAACGTCTGCTTTCTTGGTCTCAGATATAGAGAATGAGCTTTCATTAAAATTGCCACCCTCTTTGACGATGTTTTCCCTGTGTTTTCTAAATTTTTCAAATTTTCTTTGTCAAATCTTTTATGATGGGCTACTTTAAAACTAATGAATTTAATGCATTTAAAATCATCATAAAAATTAGACTCTCTTGATTTATGTATTGTTATCAAAATTCTATCTTCTAAGGCGTCGATGTTTATGGACTTTTTCCGATATTAATATCCATGACCGGATTCAAAACAACTGAAATAAACCTTTGCTTTTACGATTTACGTGCACGTAAAAGAACCGTACTAATAACAAACAAATACACCGAGTGATATCCAACATTGGAGCATTTTTGAAGATATTCAATACGGTAAAAATTTTCGCAAAATATATTTAATTCAAACATATATTATCTGAGAAAAATATCAATTTTGTGTATAATTGTTCTTCATTATTATTAATTTTCTTCATCATGTGTCTATTTAGCGACCTCATATATTATAAGTTATTAACTATGAGCCATTTTTATTACATTAATTTGATAAAGTTAAAAAAACGAACTGCTAAGAAAATACTTTCGACCGTGTAATCTTTCTTACCACTAGGTTTTCATCAATTGGTCCAACGGTCGTAATAAAAAGGGCTGGAAATTCGTTTTAGAATGAAGGTAAATTGGCTTAAAAATAATTTCCTTTTTACTAGCGTCAGGGCACTCGACACATAAAAGGATGCGGGTGCTTCCTAAATTTTTGGGCAGTTGGCTCTGAGGTAGGGACTCATACATGGATCCTCAGGGCTCAACCTGCCCCAAATCCTATATTTTTCCGAATTTCTAGGCACTTCTTATTCAAATCCTCAAATAAAGTTTGTTTTTAAGATTATTCTCGACCGAAGAAAATCCTTTGTACGTGCCTGGGCTGAGGTATTATAAAAATATGGTGCGTGAAATATGTTTTTATAAAAGACAAGAAAATAGAAAATGATTAATTTTACATGTTCAGGCCATAAGCAATAAGCTGCAATTAAGACAGTTTGAGTTACGACAGCTTATGTAGAACTATCAAAGGAGACTTAAGATCTCAGAATATCTCGAAAGCAAGAATAGTTTGAAAAACGGGGTCAACCAATATATCTTGATTAATCAAAGTATAAATAATCAAGAGAGATAAAACTCTACAAAAAGAAAACTTCAAACGAGACGACGGCCAGTAGAATTAAAAGACTGAAACAACGCGGATATTTCGCCTGTATAAAACAAGGCGTCTTCAGCACAAGATAGAAAATTAAAAGAAAACTAATCTAAAAACAAATAAAAACCACCACCAAATATAATAAATACAATTGTCGCTACTTATCCACGTAGGGAAAAGCAGCTATAGGAGTTACTTCAATGAGAATCAAAGAGCAACTGAGGAAAAATTTATGAAAATGGAAACTTAGTTAATTATTCTGTTGCAAAATGATCCTCTTGTAAGTTAACATTGAAGCAACTCTTTTTGGTCTAGTGGGTAATCTTGTCCCCTGGTGATTGTGTAAAATTTTAATTCCCCATCGACTATTGGTTCATTTTTTTAAAAGAATAGCATAAATGGGGTCAATATTTAAATTCTCTGTGTCTCTATTTATTGAAATATTAGCAAATATATGTTTTTTAATTTCTATAGCCTCCCTCGCCCACTGACAACTTTTCTCAGTGGGCCAATATATCTTGATTAATCAAAGTATGGACCATAAGTCACAAAATATTTCCCATGGCGTGTTTTGGGTAAAATCCTAGTTTACTGGCTTCTTACTATCTCGAAAAGTTTTTGAGCTGGGGGAATAAAAGTCTCGGGAAATAATCCAGGGCGAATAAAATTACTTTTTGAAGATATTGCTTAGCTACTGTCTACCTTTTCTGGTTTCTAGGGCTTAAGAAATTCCATACACCTACCGTCTCTGAATTCTGACAAAAAACATTACACATTTATTTTCACGTTTTATGATATTAGTGTACAATTAAGCCAGTTGAGAAGGAAACAAGTTAGGAAAACAATTCTTACTTCATAATATTCAGAAAAGATAAACATTCCTAAAAGTACAACACTTTATTTTAATGTGCCCAAATTATGCGTCTCCTAAGCATTTTGCCATGCGTCACTCTTTTGTTTCAACTCAATGTCCGTAAATTGAAGTAACGTTGACGAAATTAAAAAAATAAAATAAAAAAAAAACGGAAAAATGTACACTGATATTGTTTTATTTGTACATATTACACTGATTTTGTACACTGACTATGCAACATTGTACACCGATACCCTCTTTTGTTTTCAAAATACAATTCCTAGTATTTCAGTAGAATTTTAAGCCATATCAAGGGTTTTTTTCCTGAATTTAAGAAATATATTTACAGATTTTTAAAAAATTATTAATCGGGATTTGACAATAGCATCATGCTTAAAACACTTTCTTGTGCCTCACTTTAGCAGCAAATTCTTTTTGCATGTCTCACATTTAGAACGCAAAGATTGTTAAGGGTCATCAGAGTTCAGTACCCTCTGGAGGAAAAAGGAGTGGAGTAGGTACTCAAAATGTCTTCCCAGTAGATCATGAGTCTCTGGATGCACTCCTGAAAGTTCTACTCACCTAACAACTACTTTTCAAGATAGCAAAAGCCTCTAAACTAGAATTTACCGTAATTTGAATGACCTTAGCCAGGTTTACCCTTATGATGGAAACCAGTCCTCGAAGACACTGCAATGATTTTCAAATATAAAACTCAGTTAGTCCAATAAGAAGTAATTTCTTACCTTCGGCAGAGTCACAGATCAACTGGTGCTATTTCAAAAAAAGACACCAATATATGTTGCCTAAAAAGTAATATATCCCTATAATGACGTGAAAACCTGTACTTTATCATACCATTGCTTGTATCCTAAACCTGTTTTCTTTTTTAGAGATAGTATCAATTCGGGTATTAAAACGTCCACACCTAATAGTCTTTTGCCCCTAGATATGGGTTCATCTCATTTTCATTATCTCGCTTAGCTTAAAAAAAAATATAAAAAAAACCTGTAGTTGATGATCAGGGCTATAATTTCATTCGTATCTACTTGGTAGAAGCTACTTTCGATAAGTCCCGGCAAGGGGGGGGGGGTAAGAGCGCCGACATAAAAATTTTCAGGGGGCAGCAGACGCCAAAATATCAGTGGTGGTTGAGTGACAGGAAATATATTTCAGGATGTTTTTTCGCAGAAATAAGTTTATTTTAAAATACTGTTAGGAAAAAACTGATATAAAAAGAGCAATTAAACTGAATGCAAAATGAAGCAAAATACAATAAATTTTAAACGGCAAGGACTCTTGGCAAAGGGATTAATTGATTTAATCATTAACATGTTTAATTAATATACATTTAATTTTAAAAGAAAATCAAGCTCAAACCAAAATTACAGAAAGATTTATTGCTTCCTTGGATTATAGCAGATGTAGAATTGTCTATATGGAGTTTGGATTCAACCAACTTGATTCGTCATATTTGTAATGAAATTAGGCCACGTCTGGAGATCTGTAATCAAGTATTAGCTATAATGAGGGGGGGGGTGAGTATTGAGTCATTGTTTAGGTGGGCGTAGGGTAAATTTCTGAAAAAGTACATATAATGGGCAAACTGCTTGCTCTTCATGAAGCTTCAGATAAATGTTGAAAGAGGTAGGGGAAAGAAAACATTAATTAAAATGTTTCTCTATACAGCTAAAACGATACATTCACATATCTCATAGAGGTGGAAATGGCAAGGCAGGTCATCATCAGCTCGTCCAGGAAACTCTTCTTGAGGTTTCAGTTAAATGTTGGAAGAGATAGGGCAGGAGTAGGAATGAATTAAATTGTTTCTCTGTACAGCCGAAATGTTACATTCCCGTAAATACCAGCACAGAGGTGGAAAAGGCAAGGCAGGTCATCATCAGCCCCTCCAGGATATTTCTTAGGGGTTGAAATTACTGCTAGGAACTTAGTTTTCAGCAATTTTAAATGGTGGCATTTTCTTTTTCTATTTATATGAAGTATTTCAATGCATTTAAACAGATGTGTGTAATCTATTTACTGATAAAAAAAATCTTATTGTAGAGGATTTGATGGCTTCAGATATGTAGAAGATCAAAAGTCTCACAGAATTTTCATCTACACAAACAATAATGCTCCTTTTCATCCTAACGAAATTCTTTAGTAGTAATATTAACCGAAGTTACCAAAATTACTTTTTACCAAAAGAACTTTTTACCAAAATTACTATTCATCGCCAATGTTTTAAGTATATTCAAATTTAATCCAAAACTGAATTTGCAAATTGAAACATAAGAAGGTACTAATCAACGTATACTTATTGATTTACACATTTTAAAAGCAATTAAACAGGAATTTGAGGGACCGGTATCTCAAATTATTCCTTGATTAGGCCTCGGTATGATTTGGAAAATAATCATAAATTAGATTAGAAAAAAGATTTTTAACTGAAAGCAAGAAACAAATTTGAAACCTATTTGAACGGATTATTATTTACATGAAGGGGGCTGACTCCACCTTAGTTCATTTCTGTGGAGTTCAGATTTTTTCCTAATTTTTAAAGAAAATTTGCAATTTGAAAAAAAGATGTTAAGAGAGGGGTAGTTCCCCTTAACTACAGAGTAGTATATTTGTTTTAAGTTTTTAACTTGCTGATTACTTTAGTTGAAAAAGCTTTTCCATTTGCTTAATTGCATTTCGTGAAACTGTAAAGTTTTATGAGTACAATTTTTTTGGTACCGCACAAAAAATGATTACTTTTTTCAATGATCTCTGTTTGGATTTTGATGGATAATCAAATGGGTCGTGGTAACGAACTGTAAATAAGGAGCAACCCGGCTGAATAGTGACCGAAACTCTAAAAATTGGAGTTTTAATACAAATAGATATATTAAAAGAATTGGCTTATTATGCTGATTCTAAATATATAAGTTTCATCAAGTTAAAGTCCAGAGGTTATATAAGTTCAAATATATAAGTTTCATTAAGCCCATCGAAAGCGACAAGCATGAGAAAATTTGTTCGAAATGTCGAAAACAGTGACAATGACCCTCTTGAATTCATGGAAAATTAATAAAAATCGCACCATCAGATTCAGCCTATCAAAGAACCCTACTGTAGAGGTTTGCTCATATCTACAAAAATGTAGAATTTCCAATTTTTTCCAGAAGAACGATCACGGGTACGTGTTTATTTGTTTGTTTGTTGTTTTGTTCCAGGGGTGATCGCATCGACCCAGTGGGCCTAGAGCTTCATGAGAGGGCTCATTCTAACGGAAATGAAAGGTACTAGTGCTACTTTTAAGTGACCAAAAAAACTTAAGGACAACTACGCCCCCTCCCATGCCACTTTTTCCCTAAATTGTCTGGTCAAAATTTTGAAGTTGCTTTTTTTTCAGCATAGTTGAAAGGCTCAACAACTATGTTTTTTTGGGAGATAAACTGGGCCCTGAAGCCCATGGGGAAAGGTTTTTAAGTTATAGAATTTGCTTATTGTTTTATTTGTTATTGGGAGGTAAGCATACGTTTTTAGGGTGGGGAGGGGAGGACGAATTTTGTGCTGGTAGAATTTTCCATGGAGAGAGAAGGTTCCAGAAGTAAACTTTTCAGGAGAAATTTTACACTAGGTAAATTTGCCAAAATTCTTACACGAAATTTCTTTATATTTCTTGCTTTCTCTTTACCGACTCAATTTTACGTGTGGAGAAGTTAAGGGTAATTGCTCGGGACATATTTTCCCAGGGATTGATTTGTCCAGACGATATTTCTTTGGGGAAGAGAATTTTCCGTGGATTGGGAGCCAGATATCCTGGCGTTATTCAAAAAAGGATCAGAAATTAAATTAAAAAAACACGTTTTTTAACTGAAAGTAAGGAGCAACATTAAAATTTAAAACAAACATAAATTATTATGTATATGAGGAGGTTGCCCCCTCCTCAAAACATCGCGTTTTATTTGAAGTTTAAATTTGGTCCTAGTTCTTTAAAAACGACGCCTGAAACAGAATTGTCTTTTAATTAGAACAATGGGTAATTTTTTAAAAGTGGCGAAAAACTGTAGCGTGAAAACCTGTAGCGTGAAGAACTCTTTTTAGCTAAAACAAATGTCTATGTTAACCGTTTATTTTGTAGAGCCACCTGCACGTTTTAAAACCGAAAGCTCCTTCGTACGGCATTACTTCTCTGAAACTCAAAGCTCAGTATGCGTATGGATTTCTTATAATTCTAATATGGATTTCTTATAATTCATAAAATTTAGAATTATAACATATTGAGCCTTGAGTTTTAGAGGCAGTAACATATTGAGCCTTGAGTTTTAGAGGCAGTAATGGCGTATGGTAGCGCATTTGTTTCCAAGGGTGCAGATAGTCCTACGAAATAACAGTTAAAATAGAAATTTATTGTAGCCAGATAGACTGTCTCATAGCAATGTGGGGTTTTCATGCATTTTGTGGTACAAAACAACAATTATAGCCAAAAGAAGATTAAAAAGCTATATATAGACATTCTGAGATAATTGATTGATTTAGAAAAATCGAAAATCTGTACGCATATTGAGCCTCGATTTTCAGAGGCGGTAATACCGATTGGTCGCTGATTTGTTTTTAAAAGTTGCTGGTAGTCTTACAAAATAAACGGTTAACATACAAATTTGGTTTTAGCCAAAAAGACTTTTCCATACCAAAGTGGCATTTTTAGCCATTTTCTGGTACAAAACAGAAAAACAAATTTTGAAACATTAAACTGACTTACAATTATCGAAAATCTACACGTATATTGGGCCTCAAGTTTTAGCAGCAGTAATGCCGTACGGTGCCGCTTCGGTTTCCAAAAGTACAGGTAGTCCTACAAAATAAACGCTTAACATAGACATTTATTTCAGTCAAAAAGATTGTCCTTTAGTAATGTGGTGTTTTCAGGCATTTTGTGGGTTCAAAACAACAATTCTAGCAAAAGAAGGGTAAAATGCCATTGTGTGAAAATTCTGGAATAGTTAACTGACATAGAATTATCGACAATCTACGCTCATATTGAGCCTTGAGTTTCAGAGACAGTATTTTCGTATGGAGGAGCATTTTTTTAAGCTGGGGGTAGTCCTACAAAATAAACGGTTAAAATAGACATTTATTGTATCCAAAAAGAATGTCCTACACCGAAGTGGTGTTTTTGAGCATTTAGTGTTGCGAAATAACAATTCTTGCCAAAGAGGGCTAAAAAGCTAATGCGAGAAAATTCTGAGATAGTCAATTGATTCCAAAATCTGTGCGCAAAATCTGTAGGCAAAAATGTGCCAACTAAAAATTAGAAAGAAATGATAAACTGAATAAAGTCAACTAGAACGGGCGGTCCCAGGCCCCAGATGGGCCAGTGACCTCTACACGGACAGAATCGTAAGTAGTACCCCCTCAACAACTTAAAAGCACCTCTAGGGGGTAAACCTAAAGCTGCTAGCCCCTTAAGATTTTTTAAGTGCACCATCATAATACTATAGCGCACCTGTAACGGTATGGTAAACCTACGTAATAAGGAAAACTTTATAGAAAGATGAAGGTGTCAATGACGTAATAAGGACGGTTTACCTTGGTTGCTATGTAATAGGGCTTGTTTAGTTCTAGTTGTTGTGTAACAGTGAATTTTTTCTAAGAGATGCACTGCTTTTTACGTAATGGGACTTGTTAGAGTCCACGGAGGAATCCACCTTGTTAGAGTCCACTTGTTAGGAATCCACGGTTGTAAATGAGTGGACACACACGTGGATGTTACACAATGTCAATGTACATGTGGAATGTGCCGTAATCCTGCTTGATTTGATAGATTTATTTGGGTTGACGTAATCTTAGGTGACTTGGTTGATTTATGGGGAAGGATGTAATGGTAGCACACACCTGGGTTGTTAAATAATGACGGTGCACACATGCGTCATATATTATACTTTAAGAGATTTTTTCTTCAGGATTGCACTTTTTTCATGATGTTTATTCTCTAGGAAACCTTACAATCAAAATATTTTTTTCCATATTAGGATAGAGTATGAGACCAGAGATATCCCCAGCCACCAAACATGTGCCTTAACCATCTGGACAGAAAACTTTTTATAATGCTTTTACTTTGCTAATACATTCTACATGATAACCCATTGCACGCAAGGATGATCCCCAGTTCTGGCATACCAGATCAGTGGCTAAACATGATTTGCTAATTTGAGCCAAGACTTTGATATTATCACATAAATGTGTTGATAAATTTTAACAACATTTAAATAACCTTAATAATAGCAGATAGGGTTTTGATTGCACTAAGTTAAGCTTTCTTAATAGGTAACATGATTATGACAGTTTCATATTAGATGCTGGTAATGACAGGCACGTTTTGATTGTAGCTGCAAGTATTTTGTTAATATCTTTTGAGGTTTTGATAGTACCATGTGAGATTTTGTAAATAACTTGCATTATTCTGAAGGTATCGTGCGTTGGTTTGATACTGCCATAGAGGATTCTCTTTATATCAGTCGAGATTTGAATAATGTGGTGCAAGATCTTTCACAATATCAGAGAAGATTTGAATAGTTTCCCACAAGAGTTTGGTAATACTTGGCCAGGCTTTGATAATATCATGTAATGCTTTGATAACATTTGACAAGATTTTGGTAATCTAGATAATGACAGACAAGACTCTGATAGAACTAATTTAAGTTCTGTTGCAAATTAACATGATTTTGAAAACATCATATTAGATTTTGGTAATAGCAGACATGTTTTAATTGTTGCTGATCATATCTCGCTGATAACTCGCAAGATCACTATAAAACCATGTAGTATTTTGGTAATAACTTGAATTATTTTGATATTGTCGTGTTTGGTTTTGATAATACAATAGAAGATTCTTGTTATATTAGGATATATTTGATAGTGTAATCCAACATTTTTCATAATATCAGACGAGATTTTGTTAGAACCATTCTATACTTTGATAATAACTTGCAAGATTTGGGTAACACCCGAAAAGATTCACATAATACCTCACAAGGCTTTGATAATGCATGATAAAATTTAAAATATTTAACATGATTTGGTAACATCATACAAGACTTCATCAAGCAACATGAAACAAGACGCGATTTTGATACCATTATCTTAAATTTTGTTAATATGTACCATGGTTTTGATAGCATCATATTAGATTTGGGTAATAGCAGTCACGGTTTGATTGTTTCTGAAGATATATTTTTAACAACCGGTGAGACTACGATGCTTGTATGATAACATACAAGATTTTGTGACTAACTTACATAATTCTGAAAGCATCGTGCGTGGTTTGATATTGGCATAGAGAATACCCATTTTATCAGTCTAAATTTTAATAATGTAGTGCAGGATGTTGCATAATATCAGCCAAATTCTTGAACGATACAATCAGAATTTGAGAGTATCATTGGGAGTAGGGAAAAACCTTCGGGCGCCACTACTGGGGGACCTTTAAGACACCAGGCCCTAGCGAGTAATTACACCGGGTCCGTAGCAACCTTTCTTCACCTCTTCCTAACCTAACCTAGCAAAAAAGTCAACCCGCCCCTTGCAACCTTTTCCACTGAGGCCCTAGCAGTCAATTCCAATGGTGGCCCTAGCAAGCAATTTCAACGGGACCCTAGCATCCAATTTCACGGGGGGCCTAAAAATCAATTCCATCGGTCCTCTAACAGTCAATCCATTGGGGACCATAGCAAGCAATTCCAAATTTTGATGCTTTTTATAATTTACGCCTTCTTTCTAATTTTAGTTGGTAAGTTAGAGCAGTTAAAGCACATTGACTTTAATAAGAGCCTCATCCCTTTTAATACCAGTCCTTACACCTTCTTTTTAACCTTCTTCAAGACGCAGGTGTCTCTTACGTAATAGGAAATGTTTTATGAGATATGCATGTGCATCTTATGTAATAGGGTACTCTTTTCTAAAAGGTACAGGTGTTAATTGCTGACAAAACCTACGATACCCCGCCAAATAGGATTTCTTTGGATAGTATGTAATAAACTTCGGATGTTACATCATAGAAATTCAATAGTTCACAAAGGTGTAGTGAAAAAGCTTCAGGTGCCGCTAGTGGGTACCTTAAGATGCTTGGCCCTAGTGAGCAATTCCACCGGGCCCCTAGTGACCATTTCCCACCTCCCCCTAACCTAACCTAGAAACAAATTCAACCGGAGGCCTCACAACCTTTTTGAACTTCGGGCCTTTGAAGTCAATTCCAATGGGGGCCCTAGTGAGTGATTCCACCGGGGGCCCTAGCAATCAATTTCAACGGGAATCTAGTATGTAAATTCACTTGGGCATGCCAATCAGTTCCAATGATCCCCTAAAAGGCAATTCCAACGAGGTCCTAAAATCCACTTTCAACGAACCCCTAACCTGACTTGACTGAAGCTAATAAATTCTCAAGACGTTATTACCCGAACATGGAGCTTGCACACAGACATGTAGCGGTATAATGACCGTACATAATAGGGAATGTTTTTTAAACAATGCAGGTGCATGTTACGTAAAACACAGGGTTTACTTTGCTTGTTATGTAATGGGGTTTGGTTGCTAAATCAAAGTTTTATTGTTACGTAATAGGACGTTTTAGATTCAGCTGGTCAGGCGGGGAAGTTTTACTAGGACACTTTTCTTCAAGGTATTTTTTCAAGAGATTCCAAAACATTTTTAAGACACTTTTCTTCAAGACGTATTTCAACCCATTTAAGACATTTTAAGACGTTTTTAACGATGTTTTTCTTCAAGACTTATTTCAAGATGTTTCAATACATTTCAAGACATTGTTTAAAACATTCTTCTTCAAGACGTTTTTCTCATGATTTTTTTTAGCTCTTACATAATAGGGAATGTTTACCAGTGTTTTGGGTGACGTAATCACACGAAACGTTTTTTTTCAGGCACCGTGGGGAGTAAAAATTACTCTGTATATGAGGGGGATCCTAAAAGATTAGGAGAGGGTGCTTTCGAACGGAAATTAAAAGCTCTAGTGCCCAGTTAAGTGACAAAAAAATACTGCTGGGCATTGGCATCCCTCCCACGCCCATTTGTTTCCAAAAGCTATCTGATAAGAATTTTGAGATGGTCAATTTTTTATTAATGTAGTTGAAAGACCAAACAGATGTGTCTTTAGGGGTAAAATTATCCCCTAAAGTTCGTGACGAGAAGCCTGCGAGTTATGATATTTTCCAATTATTTACGCATAGGATTTGTTATTGGGAAGTATACACACATTTTCAGGGGGATTTTTGGTTTGGAGTGGATTTCTTTGGGTAATTTTCCTTGGGGAGGGAAGTTTCAGGGGGGTCTATTTTCCAGGGAAAATTAGATACTGGAGGGTTTTGACAGAGTTCCTACACGAAATTCCTTTTCATGGTCTTACATTCTCTTTGTCAGCTCAGTTTAGGATGTGTAGATGTTCCAGAGGAAATTTTCAGGGGCATTTTCCGCCTGTTTTAATTTCCGGTAAAAAGATTTCACAGAAGTGGTCATTTTCAGATTGATCGAGACATCGATTAGAGATTAAAGTTTTTTCAAGTGAAAGTGTGCTGAGGATAATTTTTCAGGCAGAATCGTCTGCGAGAAATTTTACGAGGAGGGGGCGTTTTCAGTGAGGACAGAATCGCCTGAAGGGAACTTAACGGGGGGATGTACTTTACGCTGGATGAAATTATCATGGAGGAGTTTCCCTTGAGGGGAGGTATACATTTCATAGAGGGTGAGCTAGATTACCTTCATTATTTGAAAAATAGACAAGATTAAATTAGAAAACCAGTTTTTTAACTGAAAGTAAGGAGCAACATTAAAACTCAAAACGAACAGACATTATTCCGTATATGAAGGTTTCCCCCTTCAATACCTCGCCCTTTAAGCACAGTTATTTGGCCTTTAGACTATATTGAACAAAATGGCTATTTCAAAGTTTTGACCAGATACCTTTGGGGAAAAGAGGACATGGGTGGCGGCTAGTTGCCCTCCAATCATATCTTACTGTTAAAAAGGAACTAGAAACTTTAGCTTTTTTATAAAACAAGCCTCCTCCAAAGTTTATACGACCACCACTTCCATGAAAACCTGATATGCTCCTGAGGCATAACTTACAACCCTTGTCCAAGGTTCTTTGGATTTTGTCAACCCCGAAGGCATTATTATATCATCTTTGGATTATTTTGAACAAAATGTTATTTCATGAAAGACAGAACAGGTGCATTTTCGGAAAAGATGGCAGAGGGGCGGTCTATTCACCCCGATCACTTTCGACTCTTTAAAATGGAAATAGAACTTTCGATATCCAATCAAATGATCCTTTTCCAAAGTTTGTACGGCCACCTTTTTCATAAGAAACCTTATATACCATCGTAGCTTAGGTTACAACCTTCGCCCCTTGGCTCTGAGGGTTGTATCAACCCCGAAGGTATTGTTATATAATCTTCGAAATAAATAGAACACAGTAGCCTTCTCAAATTTTTGATCATATGCACTTGGAGAAAACGGCGTGAAAGGCCTATTGCCCCCAATCACTTTTTGCTCTTAAAACAGGGAACTAGTACTTTCAAATTCGAATCAAATGAGCCTCCTTCATATTTTATGCGACCATTCCCTTCCATTGAATCTTATATACGTATGGGGAGCAATTTAAAACATTTGACCACGAGCTTTTGCGGGATCTGTCAAACCCACAAGCATTCTTGCATGAAGCATGGACTATTTGGGAGAAAATGGCTATCTCCAAATTTAAAACAAATTCGTTTGGGGGAGAAAGACGTGGGGAAGGTTAGTAGTATGGTGTTATGCACTTTAAACGGGCAGTCTTCCTTTGACCCACGGTACCTGGGCTTTTTTAAGACCACGTAGAAAGGAAATTCCCTCATTACTGGTATCTACAGGAACAGAAGCAAAGCTGATGTTAAGCGTCACTATCTTTCAACAAGTTGATTGCGCAATCGATTTCTCAGTTTGAGTTGGATTTCTTGTAAATACTATCAGTCATTTGTTTCCGGGTATCTTTTTGGGCATCATTCCAAAAACAAACATACCAGGGGTATTTGGGACAATTTTTAGATACATATATTCTTTTGATGGCTCATGAAACTTGTTTTGATCTTCAAAATTGTATTGACTACAACCGACCAGGTATACTTTTTGTAATGTAATGGTCCAAAAATTGTAATGGCTACTACCGGCTCTCTCTCTCTCTGTCTCTCTCTCTCTCTGTCTCTCTCTCTCTCTCTCTCTCTCTCTCTCTCTCTCTCTCTCTCTCTCTCTCTCTCTCTCTCTCTCTCTCTCTCTCTCTCTCTCTCTCTCTCTCTCTCTCTCTCTCTCTCTCTCTCTCTCTCTCTCTCTCTCTCATTGTACCTGTGTGTTGGAGCGGCTGTTCACTTCTCTGTGCAGATTTCGGAAAAAATCCAGCTCATCTGTCTCAGACTTTAGTAAATTCCCTGTTAACCTATCTCAGATTCTGATATATCTCTATAGACTCACTAGTAGTACCTATGTCTCTGAGAATTCTGTTCTAATATCTATGGCTTTTTAATAAGTATTCTAGACGCTCAACCTATAAGCGTACTCTAAAATTGACGGAAACACATCAAAGTAATGCGTAAAATATTTTTAATGAAACAATGGCCTGTAGAATATCATAAAAAAAATGAATTGTTTGAATCAATTTCATAAAATAATTGATTATGCTTTCTTTTGACATCCCACCTGTTCTGTTTTTGGGTCATACGTGAGTTTTCATTTATTAAGTCTCAGGGTCACATTTTCTTCGCAGGCTATCATCTCTTACATGTTATTCTGGTTTTTCCACCAACACCAATAATTATTGAATCTTATTGGTACTCTAAAGGAATTAAAAACCTAACTTTCATGATAAAACAGGCATACATTCCCAATAAGATTCCTATTCATGACTGTTTCATAGTTCAAATTTTTTTTGTCAGCATTCAAGCCTACGATAACTTTATTATGCGTACAGACTTTCCTGAGATATTTCATTTTCACTTTTTTAAGTATTATGCAAGTAACTACCCTTCCAGTGCACGATTGATAATGATCAAAAGCCGAAAATGTACCAGCTATTTTCAATGATCAGCCACATAGTACGATGGAGGTGGCCACATAAAACAAAAACCATCAACCTTATTCACCAAAGATTATACGTCATTTAAACACAACAGAAACCTAAGTTGAAAGAAAATCGAGGTGAAAAAAATGCAAAGGGGTATTAGGGCCCTGAATGGAACATGGGTTCCTGAAGGGAATTTCTGGGACCCAAACTTATGCGCAAGCCTGGAAAAGGAAAAGTGGTGTGCTCAGGACAATTATATTACAAAACGGATACCTAGCCAGTTCTATTCATTACAACTTTGGAGATCCAAACAAATTTCATTAAACATCAAAAGAAAATGTCTGTCAAACAATAATCTGAAATCACTGCGGTATGAATATTTTTGGAATGATGCCAAAAAAGGCGATTGGAAGCAAATAACTGATAGCATTACCAAATATCCAACTCCAATTGAGAAATCTGTTGCGCAATCATCTTTTTACGACATAGCAACGCTTAACATCAACTAGTTAGCGTCACAGAAACAATACATTGATTGATTAAAATGCGTTTCTAGGAAAAAAAGGTCATCAACGATTTGTTGGCTCCGTCGAGTAACTTTTCACTCTTTTTCCATAGAAAATCATGGGTCTAACATTCGATATATATATCAGACATAAATTCCATGAAATCAATTGAAAAAGCAGCATAGAAACTAAACAATAACCCCATGCTAGGGGGGCTCTTTGCACTCTGACGACTTTTTGCTCTGAAAACAGAACTAGAGCTTTTAGTTTCCAATCTAATGAGCCCCCTTCGAAGTTTATACGACCATTCCTTCCATAAAAACCTTATATACCCCTGGGGTGGAACTAAAAACACTTACCCTCTGGCTTTTTTGGAGGGGGACTCGTCAAGCCTTGAGTTTTTGTGTCATGATCTTTGGTTATGCTCATCAAAAAGTTGTTTTCTTATGAACTGTTTTTACTTACAAAGGACACTAGAACGTTTAATTTCCGCTCAAATGAGCCCTTTCCAATATTCTAGGACCAGCAGTTCGGTAAGATTACATCTGGACATGACGAAAACAAATAAATAAACAAATAAAATAGGTATTTGTTTTTCCTTCTCAAAACATATATGAATTTTTGAATGTCTATAGGTTAGGGTTGAAACTTTTGCTAAATAGTTTTCTGAAGTATTGAATCTTGTAGCAAAGCTTTTATTAAATTACTCCTTTTTCAGGGTGAATTCTGGGGCCTGTTTTGTAAGACTGTTTAAATTTTTGGGCAAAGATGAATTAATAGGTAGATATTTGAAATAGGAATGAAAACTAAGTTCTCTTAAACATAAATATTGCTACTAATAAATTACAGTAGGCGTCCCTTAGCGTTCTTTTTCATTTCGCATCTTCTTATTACGTTTTGTATGCTCTTATTGCAGTAATTAAAGTCGGACTTGCTATCTGTTATTATTTAACCATTAATATTCTTTTACCTATGGACATAATTGCCTATTACAATCTTATGTTTTTGTTTTATTTCATGGTCTTGATTATGATTTATGTTTTCATCCTACTTTTTTGCATAACTTGAACTTTTAAAAGTTGAGAAGTCGCTTCTTAAACAGCCCCCTTGCCTCTTTTAACAGAAAGTGGGTTTAAAAATCCTCTTCTCTCTTACCCAAGGTCAAGGCTATATTTATTGAGCTTGGTATAGTAACACGCATTCTAAATTTAGAGCCAATCTTTGTAGGTAATATATAATTTTTCATTTATTCTCTATGGGTTAGATTTTCAGAAAGTGAATTCGTTTGGCCAATGATTTCCTATAGTAAGAGAACAACAAGTAACTTGACCAGTCCATCAAGTCGTTTATGATATTACGTTCTTAGAAGTTCATTCGTGGCAATCATTGTACTGTCCCTGGGACGCTAACCAACTGATGTTAAGTTAACTGATGCAACAAGTTAATTGCGCAATCGATATCTCAGGTGGAGTTGGATTTTCGGTAAATACTATCAGTCATTTGTTTCCGGGTATCTTTTTGGGCATCATTCCAAAAACATACATACCAGGGTGATTAGGGACAATTTTTAGGTAGATATATTCTTTTGATGGCTAACGAAACTTGTTTTGATTTTCAAAAATTGTAATGACTACAATATGTCAGGTATTCCTTTTGTAATGCAATGGTCCAAAAATTGCAATGACTAAAGCCAGCCAGGTATCCTTTTGATAATGTAATGGTCCTAAGCAAAACAGTTTTTCGTTACCGGCTTTGTGTATGAGTTTGGTTTCCGAATTTTCCTCCATGGTCCCATGATCCCTCCAAGGCGCTAATCTCCCATTTTTGCACTTCCATTTTTCTACTTTTCTCGGTCTCTCTCTCTCTCTCGCTCTCTCTCTCTCTCTCTTTCTCTCTCTCTTTCTCTCTCTCTCTCTCCTCTCTCTCTCTCTCTCTCTCTCTCTCTCTCTCTCTCTCTCTCTCTCTCTCTCTCTCTCTCTCTCTCTCTCTCTCTCTCTCTCTCTCTCTCTCTCTCTCTTTCTTTCTCTGTGCCTGTGTGTTTGAGCGGCTGTTTGCTTGTCTGTGTGGATTTTGGACAAAATCCAGCTCATCTCTCTCAGACTGTAGTAAACTCCCTGTTAACCTGTCTCGCATTCTAATATATCTCTATGAACTCACTAGTATTGCCTATGTCTCTGAGGATTCTATTCTAATATCAATGGCTTTTTAGCAACCATTCTAAACGTTCAACTTGCTAGTGTACGCTAAAATTGATGGAAACATAACAAAGCAATGCGTAAAATATCTTCATTGAAATAATGATGACATGTAGAATATCATCAAAAAAATGAATTGTTTGAATCAGCTCCATAAAATACTTGATTATGCTTACTTTTGACGTGCCAACTGTTCTATTTTTGGTTCACACATGAGTTTTCATTTGGTTTTTCATCAATACATCTATAGATTCCTTTGTTATATTGTCTGCCAATACCCTTGTAATTTTAGTTCTGATTTCATTGTCTATTACTACATTGTTTTTACATAGATTGCAGTTTCGGCACATACACAAAAAAAGGCTTATGGTATTGGTGCTATAGTAGGCTTGTCTTCTTCTTGTGTTCTTTTGAATGCTAATACCAGAAAGATGATGATGGGATCTATGAACGAGTAACATGTTACCAGCAGTAGTAACAAGAAGTTGGCCTTCTTTATCAACTAATAGTCTTAGGTTCGCATTTCCTTCGCATGCTATCATCTCTAGAAATGTTAATTCGGTTTATCCACCACCATCAATAATTTTGAATCTGTTTGGTACTCCAAAGAAATTCAAAGCCTAACTGTCCTGACAAAGCCTGCCTACATTTCCAATAAGATTCCCATTCATGCTTGTCTCATAGCTCAAATATTTTTTATTGTCAGAATTCAAAGCTAAGATAACTTTATTATGCGCACACTTTCTTGAGATGTTTCATCTTCACTTTTTAAAAAATTATGCAAGTGTTTATCCTTCCAGTGCGCGATTAATGTTGATCAAAACCCTGCATTAAACCAACTATCGTCAACGATCAGCCACATAGTATTACGGGGGCGGCCGCATAAAACGAAACCATAAACGATATTCACCAAAGATTATATGTCATTCTAACACAACAGAAATCTAGTCCGAAAGAAAACCGAGGTTCAAAAAAAGGGAAAGGGGTATTAGGGTCTTAAAGGGGGACACTGGGACCAGAAGGGGAGCTTGTGGGTCCAAACTTATGCGCGAGCCCGGAAATGGAAAACCGGTGTCCTCAGGACCATTATATTTCAAAAACCGTAACTGGTCGCTTTTAGTCATTACAATTTTTGGAGATCGAAACAAGTTTCATTAACCATCAAAAGAAAATTTCTGTCGAACAATTATCTGAAATTACTGTCGCATGTATATTTTTGGAATTATGCCAAAGAAGGTGCTCGGAAACAAATAGCTGATAGTACTTTCCAAAAATCCAACTCTAATCGAGAAATCGATTGCGCAATTATTTTTTTACGACATAGCGACATTACGACAATTAGCGTCTCAGTCGAGCTAAGTCGAGTAACTTAGTAACGAGTAAGTCTAAGTCAAGTTCAAAACCATGGGTCTAACGTTCAATTCATACATCAGACACAAATTCCATAAAATCAATTGAAAAAGCTGCAGGGAAGCTAAAAAATGTGTTGTTGGAACCGAAATATGTCGCAATCTATAACTGCAGTTAACAATAACGTCATCTACGACGTTGGTTATGTAGACGACAGCATTGGAGGATTTTCTGTTTTGCCCGGTCTTAAAAAAAAGTGCTGGCACTTTGGTTTGAAGAGGGGACGGACCACCTAAAGTGCATAACTCCATGCTGCGGAGGGGAGCTAGTTGCACTCTGACCCCTTTTGGCTCTGAAAATAGAACTAGAACTTTCAGTTTCTAATCAATTGAGCCCCCTTCAAAGTTTATACGACCATTCTTTTCATAAAAACCGTATATGCCCCCGGGGATGAACTTAAAACACTTGCCCTCTGGGGGGGGGGGCTTTGTCAAGCCTTGAGTTTTTGTCACATGATCTTTAGTTGTGCCCATTAAATTTTTTTTTATGAACTGTTTTTTTTTACTTAAAAAGGACACTAGAACGTTTAATATCCGTTCAAATGAGCCCTCTTTAATATTCTAAGACCAGTGGTTCGGGAATAATACATCTGGAAATGACAAAAACAAGAAAATTAACAAATAAAATATTTGTTTTTTGCTTCTCAAAAAAAATATATGAATTTTTTAATGTCTATAGGTAAGGGTTGAAACATTGGCTAAATGGTTTTCTGAAGTGTTGAGTCTGGTAGCAAAGCTTTCATCAAATTACTCTGTTTTCATTGGTGAATTCTGGGAACTTCTTTCTTGAAACTGTGTAGATTTTGTGAACTAACAAGCATTAATAGGTAGCTTAGGACTTAATGGTATTTTAGATATTTGGAATCAGAATGAAAACTAAATTATTTTAAAAATAAATATTGCTGCTAACTTTCCTTTTTAAAGAGCATGGAAGATGGCTGGGAATCGCAAAAGAAACGATGTCGCCAAATGTAAAACGAAATGCCTTTTGTGTAGATTTTTTGAACTAACAAGCATTAATAGGTAGCTTAGGACTTAATGGTATTTTAGATATTTGGAATCAGAATGAAAACTAAATTATTTTAAAAATAAATATTGCTGCTAACTTTCCTTTTTAAAGAGCATGGAAGATGGCTGGGAATCGCAAAAGAAACGATGTCGCCAAATGTAAAACGAAATGCCTTTTGTGTAGATTTTTTGAACTAACAAGCATTAATAGGTAGCTTAGGACTTAATGGTATTTTAGATATTTGGAATCAGAATGAAAACTAAATTATTTTAAAAATAAATATTGCTGCTAACTTTCCTTTTTAAAGAGCATGGAAGATGGCTGGGAATCGCAAAAGAAACGATGTCGCCAAATGTTAAGATGAAAAAAGGCTTATTTTCATGATTTTCAAAGAATTATTCTCATCTCACAAGGTATGGATTACAGTAGGTGTCCCTGAAGGTTCTTTTTCATTTTGTATTCTATTGTTACGTTTTGTATGCTCGTATTGCAGGAATTAAAGTCAGACTTGGCAATTATTTTGCAATAAATATGATATCGAAATTTCACATTCAGTAAAAATTGTAGTCATACAGATGAAATTCACGGTATTTCCTTAAAGCTTTGCTCCCTGTGTTCACCAAACAAACCGACAAAAAATCTTCTGCTTCAATTTTCAAATAATACCGGTTTTGAAAATCTGATTTATCAATGCAAATTGTTTAAAAAACATACAGGCGCCAGTTACATAGTTCTTTACAATATGCTATATTATACCCTATAGCTGACTACAAGAGGTTCTGAAAAAATACCGGTTCTACCTATTTTTGAGTACCCATTACTTGGTAGAAAAGACGTATATACCTCTAACAAGTTTTTAGGCCTTACTGTAGTTTGATTTCTGGTTTCTAGCTGCGATATATAGACTTCATTTTGTTAGATTCTTACATCAGTTTTTTCAGGTCATCCCTACAGAAGGTATGAGCCTTATTCTTGTTTTTAATTTTAATCTGTGTTTTGGATAGATGCAACTTAGAGTGTAGGAGTAAATGGGGGTTTGGGGTGCAACCATCATCTATTGATGGAATAGCATATATTTGTCAATATGAATTCTATCTTTATTAATGTATAATACCCATGTTGGCCTGTATTTGACTCCCCTGTTTGGTAACAGGGGTCATTTCAGTTTATTACCTCTGATCTCTTATTGTTCAATCGTCAATATAACTAATCTATGTCTATAACGGCCCCAGCTATATGCATCCCCTCATTAGTTCAGAATTATATGTTACAATCGTATGTATTTTGATTTAACTATCTTAATTTTAATCAAAATACTTATCCTCTCCCTTTTCAGTTAACTAAATTTATTTTAATTTACTAATTCCTATCTGTTATTATTCAGCCGTTAATATTCTTTTACCTATGGATATAATGGCATATTATAATTTAATGTTTTAATTTTATTTTATGGTCTTAATTATGATTCAGGTTTTCACCCAACTTTCTCGCACAACTTGAACCTTTAAAAGTTGGCTAGTGTCTTTAAGAGCCCCATTGCCTCTTTCAACCAGAAGTATATTTAAAAATCCTCTTCTCTCTTCCCCTCAAACGTCTCCTATCTTACTTTAATTAAGGGTCATGGCTATGTTTACTG
Organism: Artemia franciscana; assembly: GCF_032884065.1. Lineage (NCBI taxonomy): Eukaryota > Metazoa > Arthropoda > Branchiopoda > Anostraca > Artemiidae > Artemia > Artemia franciscana. The sequence goes on along the minus strand of NC_088873.1, from coordinate 12,699,907 downwards.
AGCTTGGTATAGTAACACGCATTCTAAATGGTATACCCAATCCTTGTAGGTAAAATTAAATAAAAAAAAACAAGTAATTAATTCAAAAACGTTCAGAAATTAAATATAAAAAACGAGTTTTTTTAACTGAAAGTAAGGAGCGACATTAAAATTTAAAACGAACAGAAATTACTCCGTATATGAAAGGGGCTTTCCTCCCCAACGACCCACTCTTTACGCTAAATTTTTTTACAGTTTTAAAAAGTAGAGTTAAGAGGAAGAGTCAAACTTTAGCGTAAAGAGCGAGACATTGGGGAGGAAAAGTCCCTTTCATATACGAAGTAATTTCTGTTCGTTTCAAGTTTTAATGTCGCTCCTTACTTTCAGTTAAAAAAAAACTCGTTTTTTAAAATTTAATTTCTTAACAATTTTGAATTAATGCATGTTTTTATTTTCGCTCTCCGCTCATAAATCATTAAAACAAAATTTGCATATTATTTTTATTTGGCTAATTGGCTTTCTCATAGTTTTAATCGGAAGAATTTGAGAAAAAGAGGAGCGGGAGAGGAGGCCTAATTGCCCTCCAATTTTTTGATTACTTAAAAAGGCAACTACAACTTTCAATTTTTTACTTTTAGTTTTTTTAAATTAAAAGTATTTTTTTTTTAATTTTTTTCACTTTTAAGTTTTCATTAGTAAAAAATATACGGAACTTACGAATTAACTTACGTAAAGAACTTCTATATTCGTATATTTTTATTGTGTATATGAGGGGGTTCACCCCCTCGTCAATACCTCGTTCTTTACACTAAAGCTTAAATTTTGTCCCTATTCTTTAAGAATGACCCCTGAATCACAAAGGCCGTAGAATAAATAGCTGAAATTACTAGAAACGCTTTAGCGTAAAGAGCGAGGTATTACGAAGCGGTGAATCCCTCATATGCTTTTTAATTTCTGTTCGTTTTAAGTCTTAATGCTGCTTCTTACTTTGAAAAACTTTTCATATTTATATTTTCATTGCGTAAAGTGTGAGGTATTACGAGGAGATAAACCCCTCATATTCTTAATAATTTTTTTTCGTTTCAAGTTTTACTGCTGCTCCTTACTTTCAGTAGAAACAAACTTTTCATATTTATTTTTTCATTGTTCTTTTAAATATCACTAGAAAATCCTGCGCCCCTTCATTGAAATTTTCTTCCCCCGTGACAAACTCCTCCACGGAAAGATCCTACCAAGTAACCCCCCCCCCCCTTTAGCTTCTCTCCCCCCGCCCGAACCAGAAAAATTCCCCTGAAAACGTCTGTACGCTTCCCAATAACCCTTACTATATGTAAACACTCGTCAAAGTTTGTAACTTGCAGCCTCTCCCACGGGGACTGTGGGGGATTAGGCCGTCCCCAAAGACATAGTTATCAGGTTTTTTTACTATGGTGAATAAAATGGCTATCTCAGAATTTTGATTTGGTGACTTTGGGCGAAAAATGAGTATGGGAGGGGGCCTAAGAGCCCTCCAATTTTTTTGGTGCCTCAAAAAGGGCACTAGAACTTTTAATTTTCTTTAGAATAAGCCATGTCGCGACATTCTAGGACCATTGAGTTGATACAATCACCCCTGGGGAAAAAATAAAATAAAAAAATAAACACGCATCTGTTATCTGTCTTCTGGCAAAAAATGCGAAATTCCACATTTTTGTAGATAGGAGCTTGAAACTTCTATACTAGGCATTTCCGATACGCTGAATCTGACGTTATGATTTTAGTTAAGATTGTATGACTTTTAGACGGTGTTTCCCCCTATTTTCTTAAATAATAGAAATTTTCTCAGGGTCGTAACTTTTGATGGGTAAAGACTAATCTTGATGAAAGTTATATATTTCAAATCGGCATTAAATGTTATTCTTTTGGTGTAACTATTGGTATCAAAATTTCATTTTTAGAGTTTCGGTTACTATTGAGCCGGGTCGCTCCTTACTACAGTTCGTTACCACGAACTGTTTGGTAAATATAATGTTTTTCAATCAAAGGCTTTCACTCATTCCAAATAGATTTTTGTTTAGTTTCTATCTGTTGGATTTTTAGAAAAGTGTTAGATTTCTAGATACAAGAGGGGCATCCCTTGCTGAAGTTTTTTATTCATTTATCTTTTTGTCTAAATGTATCCTTACTTTGACATATATCAATATATATATATATATATATATATATATATATATATATATATATATATATATATATATATATATATATATATATATATATATATATATATATATATATATATATATATATATATATATCTTCCTCCCGTTAACAGTTTTTTATATAAACAAATATCACTTTTATCCTAGTGATATTTCAGTTGATTCCATATAGCTACTTGGGTACTGTAAGCTGCTATACAACCTAAGTTGGACTGACGAGAAAGGGATGTCGCTTATTTGTAGTACGTCTCACCTCGCCAACGCCTTTGGTTCTTGCGGAAGCAAGTTTTAAAGTATCAAGGACAGTAGAAGTGAGACCAGATTTCTTTTCAATTTGCCGCTTGAAAACTTACACAACCATATATCTTAAAAACACGAAAAATACGAAATTCAATTTTGATGAAAAACAAACCAAATACAATTTAGCAGTAATAGGTGTCAATTAAAAAAAAGAAACCTGGGGAAAATTAGCAAAGAATAAGCTGAAAACAAGAATAAAGCTAAATATATATATATATATATATATATATATATATATATATATATATATATATATATATATATATATATATATATATATATATATATATATATATATATATATATATAATATATATATATATATATATATATATATATATATATATTTATATATATATATGTATATATATGTATATATATATATATATATATATATATATATATATATATATATATATATATATATATATATATATATATATATATATATATATATATATATATATATATATATATATATATATATATATATATATATATATATATATATATATATATTTCTATTATTTTTTCTATTGTTTGGTAAATGACGACTTATACTTATTGACGACATGACTGCCTGTCCATGGATTATTCTTTATGGTTGATTGTGTATGGCTATGCTGTTTGACCTATGTGATTGTATGGATGAGTAGGGTTAAGACCTCATTCAAGTGCTGGTCTATGTTAATCACTAATTTAGGAAAACAGTCTTCCTTTTCTCCTTCTGTCTCTCTTTTTTTTTTTTTTTCTTTTTTTTGTGCTGTTGCATTGGTGATTTCTCTTTTCATGATATATATATATATATATATATATATATATATATATATATATATATATATATATATAAATTCTGAAATAGCTAATTGGTTTAGAACTATCGAATTTTTATATACATACCCTAACAATTTCATAGACTATGCCACCACATGAGGAGCGCTTTCTTCCCTAATAATTACTAACAGTTATACAGAATTGTATTATTTCACACCAGCGATTGTGGAAAGGAGGACGGTCGGTGTTTTTTTTTTTTTTTTGTCAGGTGAGGGGATGCTCCATTGCCTTGAAAATTGCATTTTTTAATGCCAAACCATCAAATCCTTATTAAAGGTCTACTCGATGAATTTTGGAGAGGGGATTTACCCTGCAGTTTTTACTAATTTGGAAGAATATTTTTCAACTAAGCATGTAATATGGATTCTAAAAGGAGAGTGGTTACCTTATTATTGTAGAAACATTTTTAAAATGAAGTAAAAGATTAAATTTAGAACCTGACTCTATTAAGATGCTCGAGAGATTTCTCAGGACAATAGTGAAGTGCGTTGAACATGGTGGGGTATAAGCAAACTCTTTTTATAAGAAAAACCTCTTGATTCATTTAATAGCTTCTTAACATAATTATCTTTTAGATGATTCGTTTGTTGGCACTTATTGCGCTTGCCACAGTGGCATTTGCTGAACTGGATTCTTCAATCAAGAACACAGAGTCTGAAGGCACAAACGGTGAAGAAAGATTTCTTTTTACTCTTCCAAGCGTTGGTTTGACAAAATCTCTCCTTACAATTACAACAACAACGACCAGTCTTGCTGCGGCTACTTTTTGCTATAACATCATCGCAGGTATTGCTTATACCTTTGCCACTACCGGCGTATACACACCAGTTGCAACTGATCCGTTCACCACAACCATTGAATCCATTCCTAACTGTAGAAAGAGGAGGTGGGCTTTCGAGGACCCAATTGATGGCACTATCACTAACATAGAATCTGCTAGTGCTCCAATTGTCTCAAGCCTTGTCGAGGAACAAAAGCAGAAAGATGCTGCGGAGTAAGTTTTTAACCTGAATTTTAAATATAGTTGAAAGGAAAAAACGAAATAACTGCTAAAGCCTTCTATAGCGAAGGCTTTTTTAAGCCGTTCTTTCTTTCTTTTTTTCTACCAGTCTGATGACAGTTAAGCAATGTCTTTGTCCCTATGTAACCAAAAATAAAAATTCCTAAATTGCTCTGTTTTCATAAATACAGCCTTTAAAAGGAAATCTTCCTTTATTAATTTCTTAGTTTGCTGAATATTAAAAAAAATCTGGGGGAAAAGAAGTTTCGATGTTTAGGTAGTACCTTTAGGAATGCTCGTGGTGAACCGTATGGTGTAAAGGTGAAATAAAAAGTAAAGAATTAAAATTTTTGCAGTGAAAATTTTCTATTACATACATTTACTAATGACAGGTGCAAATAAAATCTTACGGGCCAAAATTTAGATTAGATAAATAAATTCGTGAAATTAGTCACATTAGTAACTTGTGTTTATTTAAAGCTGAAATTTATGAAGGTTATATTAGGTGGTATGCCAAGGGTAAGGTCGTATCCAGGATTTTCTTTGGGGGAGGGGATGGTTACAAAATATCTTTCGGTGGGGGGAGGGGTACAGAAATTTTTTTAATTTTTTGCATCAAAAATTTTTAATATTCATTTTTGTTACTTTTTTAAGAGCCAGAAAAAACATTTTGGGGAGGAGGCTTCAAGCTTCATAATCCCCCCCGCTCTGTGTACGGCCTTGCCAAGGAAGCAGTGGTATTGGTATTGGTATGGTGTTGGAACCATTAGTGATAAGAACATTCAAAAGTAGAGGCTTTAAAACAAAACATAAACTGAAATCCAAAGCAACATTTTGAACAAACATATAATTCCATGTTTTGTGGGAGGGGGCAGTAAGGAATGCTAAATTCTTAGGAGTGTAAGTTATTTTTCAGGAGTTATATACCAATGTTTTTCACGATAAAGACTGCGGATCTGGCCATCAATTAACGGAGAATCTGTTTCAAAGCTCACACGCTTTGATTTTTATAATTTGAACATTTTATACAAGATTATACACTGCAGAAAGTAAACACAAATTATATAATAGTTGAACACAATAAAATACACAACGAGGTCGCCCATCATATTCTAATTTTACGATTTTCCAATGTTATCCTACATCTTTTCACATAGCCAACCCTTTTTTGGAATATTAACGAAATCCTGCGGGTGCACCTTGATGCATATACCTTTCTGTGTCTGGGCTAGCCTCCTCTGTCCCTGATCCTTTGATTAATGTTCATCCATTTCTCTTGTCCTGAATCCATTGCCCCTCGGTTCATTCCACATTGAGTGAATAAGTGTGTAACCACTCCGTATCCTTCATTTGACCCATTTTAAATTTTAACTATTCAGTGTTTTGTTAACTATTCGCTAATTATCAATTTATTAATTCAAGTCAGCTACTAACTTGTATACTAACTTGCTACTAACTTGTCCTGAATCTATTGCCCCTCGCTTCATTCCACATTGAGTGAATAAGTGTGTAACCACTCCGTATCCTTCATTTGACCCATTTTAAATTTTAACTATTCAGTGTTTTGCTAACTATTCGCTAATTATCAATTTATTAATTCAAGTCAGCTACTAACTTGTATCTATTGGACTATAATTTTCTGTTATACCCTTCTCTACCCCCCAAAGCAAACGACAGCATTATTTAAATGACCACCAGCTTTGAACACTCATGACCAACAGGGCTATTCTTTTAGCCCTCTATTCACCCAGGTAAGATAATACTTTGAACCTTTGTAAGCTTACTTAATTTGGATTAATATAGAGAATAGGAAAGAAACTTAAATGCTTGTCAGGTCTTGGGTAAGTCACCTGGGTAAGTTGGGTAAGTTCCATACTTTCAAGCAGCAATGATAACTGGTAGTTGATATCAATAGTTACAGGGGCGATAATTCAAAAGTACATATATTTAAGTGGGTGGTCCTCTGTGAATCTTCTGTGAAACTAAAAATGGAGTTTATATAGACAAATATATCTTACTAACAGCTTGGTTTTATAGTTTAAAGTTTTTTAGCCACGTTCGGAAGAGAAAACTAAATTGTTTCAGGATACCATGGATTAACGATGCTTAGGTAACTTTTTAGCGTTAGGGTTTGTATGTTGATATTCGGGATAGATTGATACAACTGGTACCAGAATCGAAGGTTATCGCTACGAAATAATCCAATTTTCACATTTTCTCGAAACTTTTAGTTGGCTGCAGCCTAGGTTCCCAAAGTTAATATAATTTCAACCTAAATAAAAGCTGTTTTACGAGAATTCACCTTGAAATATGATAAATTCAGCGTCCATGTTATTAAAAAGGACATTGAAAACTTTTCTTCAGGGGTTGATTACGGGATAATCTGATGAATCCCTCCACATCATTCTCCTAACGATACCAAGGTACGCCTGTCCACCAGGCATCAGGTTCCCTTTCCTTTCAAGAAGCAACAGCATCGTTTTAGGTAAGAGTTAATCTAATCTAAATTTAAACATTCACCAAATATTAACATTTAGATTAACATCTTAGTGCTGCCACTCTCAAGGCTCTTCCAAAAGTCTATTGACGCCAAAGTCATACCATTGGACTGGAAAGCTGTCCATATCTCGCCAATACATAAAGGAAGTGACAGGACCAAAACTTCCATTTATCAGCCGATCAGTATTACCTCTGCTGTTGAAAAAATCTCAGAAGGCATTTTAAATGCTGCCATTCTCAAACATTTGGCCACAAATAACCCTCTATCATAACACAAGCAAGGGGTACCTCAGAAAGAGATTTGGGGGTTGTTGTGGATGAATACTTTAAATTCAACTGCCACAACCGTGCTATAGTAGCAGTGACTAACCATATTAATGGTATCATTAAAAGAACAATCACTAGTTGATCCCCAGCAATTGTGACTAAGCCCTATAAAAGCCAGGTGAGACCTAGATTGGAATGTGGAATGTGGATCGCCTCACAAATTAATAAATCAGACCAGATGGCCCTGAATCTGTTACAAAGACGGGGGCCAAAATGCGTAAAGGGTCTCAAAGATAAAGAGTGTGGATGTCTACTGCAGAGCCTGAAGCTATCAACTCTGACATACCGTCAACGCAGAGATGATATGATAATGACTTATATGTTGCTCAAATCTGATGACAAGGATATGTTTAAACCTGTCCGGCCGTCAATTACCAGGTGTCATTAAACCAAGCTGTTCCATAACTGTGCTAAGAGAAGAAAAAGAAACAATTTCTTATACAACCTAACCATAAGTCTATAGAACGGCCTAAGTGAGAAGACGATGGGATCTATAACAACTGATAGCTTCAGGTCAAATTTGGACAAGTTCTGGGGGACAAACCATGATTCACTCAATGGGATGCAGCAGATATCCTGCGGCCCCATCATCACTAATTTGTGTTCAGTAGATTCGTCCATATCTCTAACAAGTACGATTTAAGGTAATTTAAGCTAACTAGAATAAAATTCTCTGCTAAAGATTGAATATTTAAATTTTAAGTAATTACAAAGAAAATAAATGTGCACTTGCTTAAAGCACTGGCATAAGCTGTAGAACCTTTTCTCTTAAAGTTTATTTTATATATATTAATTCCTACCATTAAATGATATCTTAGGTTACATCCTTCATGGGCTGCTCTCTAATATCTCACAAAAAAATATTTCAGTAGATTTTTAATCCGTAACTTTTTGCTAGTCATAGTGCATCTTTCCTAACACCGTCAAAATTGTTGTCAACACTGATTAGCAGCCAATGTGGCCAATAAAATACCTCCCACTTGACTTAGTCTGTCGTCTATTGGACAAATACCAACTATTTCGTCATTTTTTTCAGAGATGTAGCCGAAACATTACTTGCCGTTGAAGAGAACTTGGAGAAAACTGAAGAGAACCTAGAAAAGGCTGAAGAAAATGGAGAAGGAAGGCTTTTCATCAAGAATCCTTTGAACGTTCAAAAAGTTACACAAACTTTGACTGCTGTTTCTGTAGTAACGACTCAAATTCAAACAAAAACTATTCAATTAACATGTACTCCACTCAATTTCTCTATGAGACAATGTTAACATTTATATTGTATCATATTTATATAATTAAATATAATTTAGATTAGATTGTGCCTTGAACGTAGATTAAGACAGTTTGAACGTAATTACAGCTTTACCCTTAAAAAGAAGTTTAATAAGGATATGTAAGGCCAGAGATGACAGATTGGACCTCTTTTGAGCTATTAGCGCGTTTTTAAGATGATTTTGCATTGAATTCATCAAATCAGTACGTTTTTCTTTTTTTTTCCTTTTTTTTTATTCTCTTTTGAAGCTTTTCACATGTTTTTCATTTTTCTTGAAAAATACTTTTCATATCGAGCCAGAGGTTCTAGAATATAAGAAGAAGAATCATTAGAAAGAAGAATTAACGCTCTACTGACCTTCTCAATATCCAGGAAAGGTTGTGTTAAAACAAAGTAACATTTCCTACCGTTGTGTGGCGTAAAAATAATATTTTAGCCCCAAGGGTAGCAAAATTACATCGAGTAAAATTTTTAAGACCCAAACTATTAAAATTTTTCAAAAACTGCACATTGAGCTTTCCCGTTTGAGGGACAGTACTACATCGCAGAGGTGCATTAGTAGCAGAAAAGGATCTCTTATCCCTCATGATTCTCGGAAATATTTTTGGTCAACACCTTTAATATTGGTGCTGGGAAGCTATAGAACCCCTCTCGTGGCTGAATTCTTTTTCTAAGTAGAATGAAAGATTATATTCACATGGCTGCTGGCACAGAGGTGAAAAAGTAGAGGTAAGGCATTAAAAGCGTTGCCAGGAAACTTCGAAAATTTGAATAATTTTGGAATAGGAGGCAAACTCACCCATTAATGGGGTACCATCTTGATGAAAACTATACAATAAAACTGAACGTGCATGAGAGACCTAAAGGTCTCTTATACGTCTGCAAAATATTAACTAAAAAATTTTTTCTTGTGTAAGTTTCCTCTGATTTTTTATATTTTATTCTGTTTTTTTTTTTTCGCTTTTGATGGAACAAAACTGCCCTCACATTGAGAACATGATATTTTAATTTTGACAATTATACTTAATTTTGAGAAGCAAATGCACTAAATGAGCTCAATGTTACAAACCATTACTGTGCAAAAGCTAAATTGGGTTTAAAAGACTCCAGTTTTAGCGGGTAGCCCAAAAGTTACCATGGTAATCCCAGATGCTCTATAGAAAAGCTCAGAAATGAAATAAAAAAACAAGGTTTCTCAAATAAAAAAAAAAACAAGGTTTCTCAAATGAAAGTAAAGAGCGGCATTAAAATAGAAATTAAGAAAGATGGGAAAAATTCAACTTGAGTATTCTCCCTTGAGTATTTGTCCCAAGAAATATAATTAAAAATATTAATATTGCCCCTTCAATAAGAAATGTAGCTGAAAATTGAATTAATAGCGTAATAAGAGCACATTTAACTATATTGGTAGGACATTATGCGTATAGAACGAGTAGATAACTTCAAATATAGAATATTCATTGCTGCGCATCAGCATGTTTTATCTTGTAACAGTCTTGTCGGATTCACTTTCCTACAAAATAAACCATTTAGAATCGAATAAGTCCTCTTCCTTTCCCCCTCCCTCCAAAAAACAATTGGAGAACATCCAAAAGTATCATTAAGTTTGAAATTTATCTACTCTACCAGTCATCTAACACAAAATAATATATTTAGCTCATTGATGTCTTGCTTGTGTGTATGGTTATGGAAAATGTAGTTTAGCATAGTATATATAAAATTAATTAAATTGGCTTCTACATAAAACTATTTTATATCCCACGGAACGCTATGACAATTTTGTGTATATGGTTTATTTTAGTTTTGTCTGTGTTCCAAAACATTTATATTTTACGATTCTCCCGGTCCTTTCTTATGTGGTTTACATAATCAACCAGTTTTTAGCATGATTGACAAATTTGGTCCTCCCCTTTGGCATTTTTTGGTGAGGTCAACAAACTTAACCCTCCCCCGAAAGTCTAGTATCTTTGAAATAATTTTTATGTATATATAACTACCCTGGAACCCCAAAGCAGGCGTTGAACAGGCGTTGTGACAGTCAGAACAGGCGTTGTGACACGAAAAATCCGTAAAATATGTATAGCTAAGAGTCAGCCCCGTTCTTCGACGCTGAAGTTTGAAATTGAAATCTATTTTTGAACTTCATTGACTTTTCTTTAAATGACTTACTAATGCCAAAAGGAGTATTTTCTTTACAAAAAGACATATGATTCTTTATTAAATAATTTAAATAGGAGCAAAACTGAACATGAAATCTAGCACTGAGTTAGAGTCGCACCTTGGGGTGTACATCCTATGGTAAAAGTTCTTGTGGCAGCATTGTTGGTAATGGTAGTAAATAGAGTCATTGTTGTCTTCAGCGTAGAGATTCCGACCTTAACGAAACGTTCCTCTGGGCTAGCTCTTTCAAAGCTTTCAGTGCTGATCGAGGCATCAATCATATACGTTTCTCCATCATCAGAACTACAAATGGAAATGAGACTTGTAAAGTCAGATCAATTAAAAAGACGAAATTTTGCGAAATTAGAAGATGAGAGCAACACATTTGCCATTTTATAACGTCAATCCTTAATTAACTTATAATTTCTTTACGATCGTTCTTTTTTGTTTTAGGAGCATTTCTATTTCAAAAGCATAGCAAACTTTTTATTCCTTAGCATCCATGAGATAATGTCTCCATGAGGTCCTTGTTTTCAAATTGGAGAAAGCACCCAATAAGAGATGAAACAATAGATAGACCTAGGTAAAATAGAACCAAAAGATGGAACCAGTCAACAGAAAGTAATTCATTTAGAGGATGAGATTCAAGTTTAGCTTTCCAAAATTAATACATCCGAAAACCTTTTGAATTAATTAAAAGCCTTTGAATTAACCTAAATTGCAAGTAAAATACCTTGGGAATATAGACAATATCCTTTAAGGACTCAGCTTCAAAATTTTCTTGTATGTTTAGAATTGTTTTTCTCAAAAATTTAGTTCTAATTTATTAAATTAGACTTTTGTGTACGAAACTTGACAATATTCAATCTTTAACTTTACTTGGTTCTGATTTAGTCTTTAATGGTTACGAGCAAAGAGTATGGGTAATCGATATCGGTTACCAACAATCTTTGGGTTACGAAGTTAAAACCAAAATCTAAATGCGAACTTACGTTTCAACGGGGCGAAGATCTGGTAGCTCAGTGACCTCAGCAAGTGAAACTGCAGCGGGGTTGCCAGCACTGATTTCAACCAGCTCACCATCAATTGGGTTTTCATAAGCCCACCGTCTGCGACGACAGTTCAATGGAGCACCTAAGCTGGTAGTGATTGTTGTCAAAGTGGTAGGCACAGAAATCAAGGGTGCGATTGTATAGCAGAACGGGGTATGTGATACGGTTGTACTGGCAGACGTGAACTTGTAGTACGTGAGAGTCTTTCCAAACGAAGCAAAAAGCAGCCTTTCCTCGCTTGCAATTGCAACGGCAAGCAACAGGGGTAATAAGAAAAGCTTAGACATTATTCTGAAAAGAAAGATAAGTTACATTGTATAAAACAACAAGTTTTCTCTCTATCTTTTCTACTTATTTCCACCTTACGATTCCCTTCCCTTCCTCCATTTTTCTTCATGACCTCTTCAATTTTTTCTTGTATTTTAAACTATTTCAACATTTCACAAACCATACTACCTCGTACAGATTAACCACATAATTTTCACTATAGACATTATTTTAGAGATTGGTTCCTGTTCAGCAGAACTTATGCACTAAAACTCTGGGAAGAGTTTTACATTTGCAGCATATATCTGAACATATTCTTACAACGACAGTTGTGGCCAAAATATTTGCAGCATATGTCTGAACATATTCTCACAACAACAGTTGTGGCCAAAAAATTTTCAGCATATGTCTGAACATATTCTCACAACGACAGTCGTGGCCAAAACATTTGCAGCATATGTCTGAACATATTCTCACAACGACAGTTGTGGCCAAAATATTTGCAGCATATGTCTGAACATATTCTCACAACGACAGTTGTGGCCAAAATATGAACATATTCTCACAACGACAGTTGTGGCCAAAATATTTGCATCAGCTGATATAACAATGTCATATAACAATCAGAACTTATGCACTAAAACTCTGGGAAGACAATTTATTTGGACAAATCGTTCAAGACAAATATATAAAAAATAGATTCTGCTGAAAAATTGTCATGAAAAATTTTAATCAGCATAATCACAGTGTCCCCAAAAACTTGCTTCAGATTTTATTTCAGGGTCTTAACTAAGCTTTTAAGACTTCTTGCTTGAATGCAAACATTTATACTCATTATTCGACTTTACTGATTAGGCTGCAGAAGCAACGTATATTCAATAGAATATCCACTGAACACAAATCCTAATATATTTACTAATAAACATACAAATTGTTTTAATCTTTAATAATTTAATTTTTAAATGTATTAATTATTTTTGCCCATATTTTTATAATTATGCGTATATGATTTACTCAGAAAAATTCAAGTGTTTAATAACATATTATATTCCAATTATTTAGATACCTAATATTAAATATATAAATTATGATTCAATATATAACTAAACATATATTCATAAACATAGAAATATGCAAAACTATGAAATAATAAAGTAATAAAAAACTAAAAATGTTCAAATAAATGCTGTATAATTAATTGTTATTTACTTTTGCATATTTATAATTTTCTCAAATAAAAGGATCCAATCCTTGCAATTTGAAATTTGAAGGTTTCTCTTTATATTGGTTTTTGACCGCTCCAAATTTTCCATTTTTTTCACACAGCAACCATTTTTCTGCTTTACTTTTGTCCTCCCCCTTTCTGAACAGCAGTCCCTGCACACACACTTGGCTTCTTGTTATATTTATTTTTTGCTTCAAACGGGACTGACCCAATTTGGATTCTGTCAGACCAGTCTCGAGAATATTTTTTATATATACGACTATATAAGTAGGCTATTGCACTCAATCCTGAATATGAACATTTTTTTCAAGAAGTTCATTCATTTGAGAATCTAGTAAGATTTGTAAGATACTGGGCAACCTGTTTTTTTAATTGCAAATTGATTACCATTCTCTATCTGAAACCTTACAATGTAGCATAGCCATGTCAGTCGAAAATACTAGCATCAGTAATATTGATAGAAATTAAAGACAAAATTTTATTTGTCCCTATCAAAAAATTTTTTGTTGTTAAGATCCTCTGTCTCAACCGTCTTCCCTCCCCCTGAAAAGAAATAGTTTTGTGCGATTTTGACAGAATTTTAAATTATGTCTTAGATACCATTTCATTATTTATTTATTTTTAATTCAGAAGATCTTACAAATCAAACTTCAGTTGAATGCCAAGACAAGTACAGAGGAGGAATTCCCAAGGCCCCTCCAATGGAATTTTAATCCGCCTCAAAAATATTTTTCTATTCTACTTGCGACCAATGCTTCCATACCTACCGATTTATTGCGATATCCCACGTTAATTCTTCAAAATCTAATGATTCTATGAATCTATCAATGATCTACCGACAAATACCTACGCTCCGATTATTACCGATTCCAACAACATTTTGTTTAATTTCATTCGAACTTCACGCTTTTTTATTAAAGCGTTTTATTATTACTATAGCTGAGACTTACATAGCTCAGGCTGCATATTATAAATCGTATTTTAGGAAAAAATAGTGTTTCAGATCAAACTTAAACCTTAAACGATATTAAAAATCAAAACAAGCAAATATTATCAAGTATATGAAGAGAAACACCCCCATTATTTACGCTAGGGGTCATTTAGTGCTTAAGTGAAAGTTTTTCTAAGTATAACAAATATAACCATTAAGTTAAAATACTTAACTATGCTTTATTTAGGCTTTGAATTTAGTATTCGATAAGCGAATAATTTAAAAATTTAATATTGACTGAATTAAGCTCATAACATATACCGTTTTTGATGAACAAGAAATACATGAGAAATTGTGTAGTTTTTCTTTCACTTTTGCAGCGATGGTGCTTGTGTTGGCTACACCACTGCGCCACAGACATATAAAGGAACAAAAACAATGCAAATCCTATATTTGTTATTCGATCTATTTTACTTCTCCGTGCACACGTTACAAATAAAGATAATGAAAAATTTTCAAATGCCCTATTTATGTTGAAAGCTAAGGGTTTAACAATTTTCTAAGATCTAGTGCCTCGATTTCAACAGCGTTTAATAAAGCTGATGAAAACAACCCTTTACATTGTTCTCCTAAGACATCTGACAGTGCTGACAAAACACATTTACCTAATTTCTACTGATGTTTTCTTCGAGTCAAAAGAAAATTCAAAAATTTAATGTCATTTTTGCCCACGTTTCAAAAAAAGAGAAATGGAATCACTGCTTGTAACCACGGGCGCAAAGTTTTTTCTTTTTAGAGGAGCTTGGTCTAGTCTAATTTATTTGAAGATGTTCTAGTACACCAATGCGGATTTTAATGATCCCTGGTAATCCTTTGAGCTTGTGATGTGAAACCTGGTCCTTCCAAGGTACTTTTCACGGTTACTTCTGTCCCACTACGATCTGCGAAAATTCGCATTTATGCTTGTGACCTTCAACATATTCAAGAAAAAGTTTATTCTAATAAATGATCTTTATGGGTTAAAAGTCAAACTTACGTCTTATTACTTGTGAAAATAAATGTTTTTGTAGATTTCGTAGAGAACGTCTTTTGGAACATTTTACAGAAGAAGAATCTGTTTGGCAACACAGATGAAGCAAGAGGCAAGTATTCGAGTAAAGAATATAGGAACCACTAGAGTCATTTGGGTTGAAATATGTAATCAGCCGAAATGCTCAATAGAAAAAAAAGTTCAAATGACCCAAAAACAGCCAAAAGTTCCATTAAATCGATAAATTAATTTTATTGCAAAATTTGGAAACCCTAACATGTTGCATGTCCGAGTTTTCCCCAAGTTAATGTTAAAGTTTAATTTTTAGCCTGCAACTATGTTCTTCAAAAGAAAACAAGAGCTAAGAGTTCATATGGCACTTGTGACGAGCCGAGAAGAACTAAGAGCCAAGAGATCATATGGTATGAGCTCTAACAAAATTCTATGATTCAATAGATTGATTTAAAAAGGAAAATAAGAGGCTTAATGCCGGTCAGGATTTAAAATAAGAGCTCTGAGTCACGATGTCCTTCTAAATATCAAAATTCATTAAGATCCGATCACCCACTCGTAAGTTATAAACACCTTATTTTTTCTAATTTTTCCTCTCCAAATTTTTCCCCCCAATTACGCTTGATCCGGTTGAGATTTAAAATAAGAGATCTGAGTTACGAGGTCCTTCTAAATATGAAGTTTCATAAAGATCCGATCACTCCTTCGTAAGTTAAAAATACGTCATTTTTTCTTATTTTTCAGAATTAACCCCCTCCCCCCCCCCAATAGATCGGATCCGTTCCAATTACGTAAATCACGTATGTAAGACTTCTGCTTATTTTTCCCAACAAGTTTCATCCCGATCCCTCCAATCTAAGCATTTTCCATGATTTTAGGTTCCCCCACCCCAAACTTCCCCCAACATCACCAGATCCAGTCAAGATTTAAAATAAGACCTTTGAGACACGATATCCTTCTAAATATCAAATTTCATTGAGATCCGATAACCCGTTCGTAAGTTAAAAATACCTCATTTTTTCTAATTTTTCAGAATTAACCCCTCCCCCAACTACCCCAAAGAGAGCGAATCCGTTCCGGTTATGTCAATCATGTATCTAGGACTCGTGATTATTTTTTCCACCAAGTTTCATCCCGATCCCTACACTCTAAGTGTTTTTCAAGTATTAGGTTTCCCCCTCCCAACCCCCCCCCAATGTCACCAGATCTGGTCGGGTTTAAAATAAGAGCTCTGAGCCACGATATCTTTCTAAATATCAAATTTCATTGAGATCCGATCACCTGTTCGTAAGTTAAAAATACCTTATTTTTTATAATTTTTCAGAAATACCCCCCCCCCAACTATCCCAAAGAGAGCGGATCCGTTCCGTTTATGTCAATCATGTATCTAGCACTTGTGTTTATTTTCCCCACCAAGTTTCATCCCGATCCCTCCACTCTAAGTGTTTTCCAAGTTTTAGGTTTCCCCCTCCCAACTCCCCCCCCAATGTCACCAGATCCGGTCGGGATTTAAAATAAGAGCTCTAAGACACGATATCCTTCTAAACATCAAATTTCATTTAGATCCGATCACCCGTTCGTAAGTTAAAAATACCTCATTTTTTCTAATTTTTCAGAATTACCCCCCCCCAACTACCCCAAAGAGAACGGATCCGTTCCGATTATGTCAATCATGTATCTGGGACTTGTGCTTATTTTTCCCATCAAGTTTCATCCCGATCCCTCCACTCTAAGTGTTTTCCAAGATTTTAGGTTTCCCCCTCCAACTCCCCCAATGTCATCAGATCCGGTCGGGATTTAAAATAAGAGCTCTGAGACACAATATCATTCCAAACATCAAATTTCATTAAGATCCCATCACCCATTCATAAGTTAAAAATACTTCATTTTTTCTATTTTTCCGAATCAACCGGCCCCCCACTCCCCCCCAGATGGTCAAATTGGGAAAACGACTATTTTTAATTTAAGCTGGTTCCGTCCCTGATACGCCTGCCAAATTTCATCGTCCTAGCTTACCTGGAAGTGCCTAAAGTAGCAAAACCGGGACCGACAGACAGACAGACTGACCGACAGACAGACCGACAGAATTGGCGATTGCTATATGTCACTTGGTTAATACCAAGTATCATAAATATATATATATATATTCCGTGAACAAATTTAGACTGAATAATCAATTGATAAAAATTAAATAAGTAAATGCTCCTTAGAAAATTACCAAGGTATTGACTCGTGAATTTTCCTTGAAATTAATTTTCTATCTTATTGAATAGATAGAAATAAAAGTTTAAACTATAAAAACCATAAAAAGTTTTTCTGCAGATTTGTTTAATGAGGCAATAATTACTCGCCGATTGGCAGTTTTAACTGTTATTATCAAGCTTGAACACAAGGCCATCACCATATATATAGCAAATGAAAAAATTAAGTAAGGATTTCTTTGATATCTTATTGAATAAATCGGTAGGATTTTTGAAATAAATTTACCTGAATTATTTGAAGGAAGATTTGTGATTGTTATCCCAACGGCAGTGAGAAACTGATATTGCAAATAATTTGCGAACCGCTTTTATTCAGAGGGTTAATTCTGAGTCAATTTGCAATTCTACCCGCTTTGCAATTAAAAAGAATGTAGGGCACTGGATCATAATTGTGAAAGTCATAAACAAATAGGCCTATTTTAGAAGAATAACAAGTAGGACTATTATCTATCAAGGTTTATTCCCTGGCGTAAAGCAAATATAGAACTAAAGTCGGCAGTAACATCAAGAAATATCTTTTTCAATATATTAGTTCCATATTATTTATAGTATATATTTGTATATTCTAAAATAATATACATATTTTCTTATATATATTATCATTTTTTTTACCTCTTAGATGTTATCATGATGCATAAATGTAAAGTAAATCTTCTTTAATAAAATATTTTTAACAAAATCTCCACTTTAGCCAACATAGAGCAGAGCTCGATCTGTCAGCTTAAAACTGAACATAAAGCTAAAATTAATACTTCAATGTAATACATCTTCAGACAAAATCAATTAACATGAGATCAAGAAAACAAGCAGAAAAAGGGAAATAAAAATTCTTTCTTTTTTTATCTATATAACTTGCAAATTTTACTGTTATAACTAATAAAATAATATTTATTATTATAACCGATTTTATCATTACATTATTTTATTAATTACAAATGTAAAGTAATATTATAGTATATAATATATGCCATAATATGTATATATATATATATATATATATATATATATATATATATATATATATATATATATATATATATACCATATAAGCCCGTGTATATGTTATTGTTTTTATTTCTTTATTTTGGATTTTTTAATGCTTCATTATTATATTTTAACTGATTTACAAAAAGTTTTTCTGCAGATTTATTTAATGAGGCAATTATTACTCGCTGATTGGCAGTTTTAACTGTTATTATCAAGCTTGAACACATGGCCATCACCATATATATAGCAAATAAAAAAATCAAACCATTTTTGTTTTGTATCAAACAGTTCGTGGTAACGAACTGTAGTAAGGAGTGACCTGGCTCAATAGTAATTGAAACTCTAAAAATGAAATTTTGATACCAATAATTACATCAAAAGAATCGCAATTTAATGTTGATTTTAAGTATACAAGTTTTATCAAGTTTAGTCTTACCCAAAAAAAAGTTACGAGCCTAAGAAAATTTGCCTTATTTTAGAAAATAGGGGAAAACTCCCCTTAAAAGTCCTAGAAGTTCACACCATCAGATTCAGCGTATCAGAGAACCCTACTGTAGAAGTTTCAAGCTCCTCTCCACAAAAATGTGGAATTTTGTATTTTTGGCACAAGACATATCACGGATGCGTGTTTATTTGTTTGTTTGTTTTGCTGGGTTTTTTTCCAGGGGTGATCGTATCGACCCAGTGGTCCTAGATTGTCATGAGGGGGTTTATTCTAATTGAAATTAAAATTTCTAGTGCTCTTTTTGAGTGACCAAAAAAATTGGAGAGCAGCTAAGTCCCCTCCCACGCTCATTTTTTCCTAAAGTCTTCAGATCAAAAACCTAGTTACTATGTCTTTGGGGACGACTTAATCCCCCACAGTCCCCTTAGGAGGGGCTGCAAGCTACAAATTTTGACCATTGTTTACATATAGTAATGGTTATTGGGGTTATTTTTACGGTTTTAAAAAGTAGAGTTGAGATAAAGAGTCAATCTTTGCGTATGGAGCGGGGTGTTGAGGAGGGAACAGCTCCTTTCGTATACAGAGTAATTTCTGTTTGTTTTAAGTCTTAATGTCGCTCCTTGCTTTCAGTTAAAAAAAAAAATTTATTATTATTTAATCCATATCTAAAACCAGGGTCGCAGTAAGATAATGACCATGAATAAGCCATTGCTTGCCAATACTGAGCACTAAATGTGAACAAAATACAACTTCTCCTTCTATCCAAACACTATTTTAGTTGTAAAATGATCTGTTAACCACAAAGATTTGTTTGCTGTTTATTACAAAATTAAGAATCGCCATCAAAATATACTGCCGCTGAACAAATTTTACTGTTATACGTTTCGTTTAGAACTTAGGGATGGCTACTAAGTGTTCCGTTTCGATTTTAGAGTTGGGCCAGAATTGAACATTGAGCACCGTTGGATTTGATAATAGAGAGCCACTGTACTATTTCCTGCTGAATCCAGCAAATATTTTGGCCACAACTGTCGTTGTGAAAATATGTTCATATTTTGGCCACAACTGTCGTTGTGATAATATGTTCAAACATATACTGCAAATATTTTGGCCACAACTGTCGTTGTGAGAATATGTTCAGACATATGCTGCAAATATTTTGGCCACAACTGTCGTTGTGAGAATATGTTCAGACATATGCTGCAAATATTTTGGCCACAACTGTCGTTGTGAGAATATGTTCAGACATATGCTGCAAATATTTTGGCCACAACTGTCGTTGTGAGAATATGTTCAGACATATGCTGCAAATATTTTGGCCGTAACTGTCGTTATGAGAATATGTTCAGACATGATACAGCAAATATTTTGGCCACAACTGCCGTTGTGAGAATATGCTCAGACATATGCTGCAAATATTTTGGCCACAACTGTCGTTGTGAGAATATGTTCAGACATATGCTGCAAATATTTAGGCCACAACTGTCGTTGTGAGGATATGTTCAGACATATGCTGCAAATATTTTGGCCACAACTGTCATTGTGAGAATATGTTCAGACGTATGCTGCAAATATTTTGGCCACAACTGTCGTTATGAGAATATGTTCAGACATATACTGCAAATATTTTGGCCACAACTGTCGTTGTGAGAATATGTTCAGACACATGCTGCAAATATTTTGGCCACAACTGTCGTTGTGAGAATATGCTCAGCATATACTCTGGGAATGTGGAAGCCTATTTTAGTAGGAAACAATAGTTCTGGTTCATCCTTTCTTATTCCTGATCAACTATTTTATTTTTTTTTTATTTTTTTTAGGAATGAATTTAACTAGAGTTAACTAAAAAGCTACTTGCTTTAGTAACAAATTCTGATCATTCCAAATAATGTTGATTAAATTGGATTGGTGAGGTACGATCCACCAGTAAAATTAACAAGATCTAAATGAAACATGTGGTCAGAGTGATAGGTTAAACTACATTGTAATTTTCTATTAAAATAGGATTTTGATTAAAACTTGCGCTTCACCATAAGGTCGATGCCAAGTTCAAATTAAAATACGACTATTTCTTTAGGCTCGATTCGCAAATACATTCTAAGACCACACTGGCTATACATGGCGTATGAAACAAAGAAAAAAAAGCATATAATAAATCCAATTTGAGTATCTTTTCTCTTCTTGTAGAGTTCACTGCAAAAGGCTTGGTTTATTTTATTTTTTTTTGTAAGTACTGAGGACGGCTTGGCAGGTGTCCTTGTCGAAACACTTGCTTTTTTTGTTTTCATATTTTGCTACTTGCTGACAAAATCCTGGCTTTTCTCACCGATTTTGAATTTATTTTTCATTTATTGTATCCTTTCTTTTCTTTGTTTCATAGAAACCATATTGGCAAATACGTACCGTAGCTCATTCCAATAAATAAGAAGTTTTAATTTTCTTAGGGGCTCTGGTTCCCTCTGTTTAGTTTGATTTAAGTTGGACAGGCAAAAAAATATTTATTCATTCTTTAGAGCCCTTTATTTATATTTTTTAAAACCTCAGCGGGTGTTTTGATGGCTGCAATAGCCTCCTTCCTCCCTCCCTTGAGTCTACACTTCTGCACTAGGTCTGCACTCATGTGAATTTTACTTCTAAGTTGTTTTTTTTTTTTTTTTTTTTTTTTTTTTTAGGATCTCTAGTTCTTGGAAACATAGTGCTATTTTGCAAATTGTTGATGACCATGAACGAGAAATCAGCACGTACATACTTCTTATTTGATCAAGAATGAACTGAGCTTAAATATACATTTCTTTTTTTAAAACACAATAAACCTAAATGGAACAGGTCAACACAGATTATGATAGAATATCCATTCAATTTTAATTTCCCATTTTGAACTTGGGACAGCATAAGAAGTATGACTTTAATTCCAAAAATAAATATTATACAGGCTAAGTACGAAAAAAACTGAAAACACTACAATAAAAGCAAATACTGACTTTTATAATCAGTTGAATTGGAGTCCTGAAAAAACTTGGAAAAATACACTCCTCCTTGTAGGACTGTTCATTTCAGAGTTGTTTTAGCTTCAACGGCTTAAAAGTTGAGTTGGTAAGGTAAGGTAAGCTAAGGCTTGATGACCTTAACCCAGTAGCCTTTCATTGAAACTTGATGAGATTTCAAAGTTCAGTACTACTAAACTATTAGAAATGACCTGATCTGGTATTATAAAAAGCCTCAAAACTCAGATCCTCATCCCGAGCCCGATAAAGCAATTTTTTTTTTTCAGAGAACAACTTAAACTCCTTAGTGTCGACACGAAATCTGCCATTATCTGTGGCCAGGCATGGCACCCTGTAAAGCTCAAAGAGTCCCTCATCTCCTTGATGATTAATAACTGAATAACGTAAATTCGGAAAAATGAATTCCACAATTTTTCGCATTTATTTTCTATCAAATAATTTTCCAACCAAGATAGTGCGAAGATATTTTTCCAAACCACAATTCCAACATTTGTCTAAGGCCCTTGCAATCAACGGAAAATACAAGCGAGTGTTATAAAACTGTTAAGACCTAAATGTTTTGGAGGGATATAGGCCTGATGCCCCTCTCTACCTTGTGTATTTGTCTTCTCGTTGCACAAATAACTGAACAATATTCATTTTCCAATCTTGTCTGCATGAATAAATGACTACTAGAGACCATGGAATAAGGATCATTAGAGCTGCTAGACTACTGTAGAGTACTGGAAGAAGCAGAATAAACTTCCTTCAAAAAATAATCAGTTTTTTTGGACGGATTAAGTAAAAAAGAAGTTTCTCTGGTGACAAATAAAAACGATTTTAAACCTCATCAAAATCAGAAATTACCGCACATGAGAAGCAAAACTTAAACCAAAAATAGTCACCATAAATGAAGAAATAAACCAAAACAAATTTAAATGAATTGAGAATCCTACAAAAATTATCTCTAAGAACAATTAACATAAAAAAAAAAACAAAGCCATTCTAGCTAGAGTAACGATCGAAGTTGAAACTTTAAAAGATAAAAAATTATTGCTCCGCAGTCTATACAGCATGTACCTACGAAGTTAGTGCATATAAACTGACTGATAAATAAAAGAAAACTTACTGAAAACACAAAATAGTATACAATGTCTTATACAATGGAAGTATAAAGAGCTTTAGGATATTTTTACCTTATAAAAATAAAGCAGTTAAAGTATTTGAAAGTGATTTGAAATCCAATAATTTAGTATGACTTTTGCAAATTGAGCTGGATCTTGTTTTAATCGTAATAAATACACCAAGTTAAAATTCAATCGAGGGTTATAACCCTTAAATCAACAACCAAGTAAAATATGGGCCTAAAATTTTTCTTATTGTAAGGCACGGAACATCTTTTGATCCTGAACTAGGTCACTTTTTTTGTGCTAAAGAGCTAATAGTAGTGCTCATTTTTGTGTTAATGAGCATAATCACACAATTTCGACATTTTTATTCTAAGAAAAGGACACGTATCAAATATCTATTTAAACGAGCGAACCGAAAATCGTTAATTTATTGGCTCTAAGTTGATGTCTGTTAGTATTTTTTTCCGACAGGTCCGAAATGAAACCGTGTTGGTACTGTTTTGATTGTTGACATAAAATCGGAATTCGCATCACAACTTTTTTAAGTCCAAACCTTCTTAAAAAAGATTTTTTTGAAATATTTTCACTTTTTTTAAGTCTATGCTGTATGGTAGGCTACGATAAGCGCTGAATTTGTCCTTTTCAAATCCAATAATCTCAAACAATGTTTGCCTGATTTTAAATATGCATTTACACATTAAATACCAAGTTTATTGCAAGTTAAGCTATAACAACTATCTTGAAGAACTGTAGAGACATAAAACGTATTCTCAAATCACTTTAAACATTTCTGGAAATACCGACAAAGACTTTTTCTTGACATAGTCAACAACGCCGTAATTACAATAACTCCTGGAAATTTCTTGACCGCTAAGAATATTTTATTCTTTAGCATTTAAAAACTATGGTCTGCACAAAAAAAAATCTACAGAACTAATCTTAAAATAAATATTATTGTAAGGGTTCACGAGACCGATCCAATCACTTGAATTTGTACAAGGGGTAGCTTAAGCCAGTATTCGTCAAAAGTGCATTTTTCAATCAAGATTCTGATGGTATCAAATCCTTTTTGTATACCTGAGACCTGAGGACAAGTGAGTATTCCTCACTATAGCTGATGTATAACCGTCAATAGGTTTCATTAAGAAGTAACAACTTACAAACATAATTTAGCAAGTATTCTCTGTTTTGTCCTTCCGCTTGCGGATCAAGTTGAGTTTCAAAACTTTTTTGCGTGTGTGGGGAGGGGGAAGGGTAAGGGGATTAAATAAGCTGGTATTCGAAGTAAGGGTAATACCAAGTAGAGTTTTTTTTTCTTTTTTTTATGCCTCCCGTTCAACAGGCTCTTCGACTAGTAGCAACACGTTCAAACACACGTCTAGTGCTTCAACAACCACTACTCACTGTCTTAAAAATCAAATTATCTTTGGCTGTATTCTTTATGTGATCTTATATAGCTGATTAAGTTAAAAAACAAGTTCTTTCAATGAAATTAAGGAGCGAAATTGAACCTTAAAACTAACCGAAATTATTCCGTAAATAGGGGAGATTGTCCCTTCGTCAACTCCTTACTTTTTATGCTAAAGGTTTTTAATGCTTCAAAAAGCTTCTTATTCTAATCAATCAATCAATCACCAATCATTTTATTCGTAGTAAAGCAATACTACAAATGTGAAAAGGTTATCCAGCCCAAGGAACTTAGCTTGTTGTGCGCCATAAAATAGCCTACAATTAAAAATACTGAAAGAACGATAAATAATACGCTAAATAACATAATACATACAAAATAAGGATAAAGGAGAATATACACTAGAATACAAAAAAAAGGACTGAGATTTAAACTACAGAAACACTCACTGACAAAGGGCCTTGGAAGAGAGAGATACAGGGACATCGGAAGGAAAAGAGTTCCATAGTAGAATGATGATTCCATGATGATTACTAAAGTAAAATAAATATGCAAGAAGAACTACTTAAAGGAGAAGACTACCTAGCTGAGTCTGTCCGTAAGAAAAATTGCTCCAGAGGCGGTGGAAGTGTACCAAGAAAAGCATAACGCGCTAAATAAGAATTACTTTTACCCACAATACAATCCAGCGAGGCTATTCCACTATCATTTTACTGATCAGAGGAAGGGTAGAGCCGAGGGAGAAGAAAAGTAGCCTTCACTGCCCTATTTTGGGCTCTTTGAAGTGAGCACAGAAGATATTTGTTAGTACTACCGCAGACAGAGCAAGTTTTTTTTTCCAAAGCTATGGTAGGCATACATGACCTTATCCATGTCAAAGTCCCATACCCAATCATTATCTCAATTTGTCTGGTTCATTTTACCTCAGCTTGTCTTTCGTCATTATGAAATACATATCACCGAACCTTTGTTTTTTTAATACCGGTATGATAGGCATTGATGACCTTATCCATGTCAAAATCCCAGAACCAATCATCATTGCTATCATTTTCAATTTTGACACGTTTCAATTCTCACTGTCCAGGTACATTTTCATTGACTCACTCACATGTTCGGTGTTCTGTGTCTTCTAATCGCGTGTGTTTTTGCTCTTCACTTCCATTTTTGACACGCCGAGGCTGTTCTTCTAACCGCGTGTGTAAATGTTCTTCATCTTCATTTTTGACTCGCTCATACTCTCGGTTTCATATGTCTTCTAGCCGTGTGCATCTTTGCTCTTCATTTTCGTTTTTGAAATGCTCTAATTGTCGTTTTGGGATATTTTCTAAGTGCCCGTGTCTTTGCTCTTTATTTTCATTTTTGACATATTTTGGGATTTTTATTACTTCACACAATTTAGCAATGGCTTTGCTTTAGCTTCCCGTATTAGTGTTGTCGTAAATGATGGTCCAGGCTGTCACTTTTCGCATCTTATCAGGTTTGATAGTTTATGTGTTGGTTCTAAAGAATCACCATTTATAGCAACTAGAACTGCAAATCTTTCTTTTTTCGGCCTTCCAACAGACATTAAGTTATATAAATAACTGATGCGTTGAAAACTCAACAATCTTATTTATTCTATGCTTGACATCATTAAGAAAATGCTTATAAGATGTCATATATGATGTCACACGATCTAGCCTATCTAGGTCATTTTTTATGCGAGAATATCCCAAGATACTAATTTTCCTGAAAAAATATGGAGCTGTTTTCGAAAAAAAAATACATATATAAGCATACAATTATTGCTCGTTTATAAAGATAGCATAAATATATATATATATATATATATATATATATATATATATATATATATATATATATATATATATATATATATATATATATATATATATATATATATATATATATATATATATATATATATATATATATGTGTATTGTTTTCGCTAATATAAGTTTTTGCTAATATAAGTAGTCAATGTTTATTCACCGTTCGTTACCATGAACTGTTTGAAAAAGATAATTAGCTCAAATTATTCTTTAAAATATTGGGGTCATGGAGCAGACATTTTTTACTCAATGACAACAACGTTTACTTGACAGCTGTATCTTAATGTCAAGTGTAGGTGCAAGAACACACTTGTTTTTGTAAAATGTGACATATTTTGCAAAATAGCTATGGTTGGCAAAGCTAGCATAAAAATATTTAAAAGGTACACTTAGGAGCTGAAACTGACAAACCAAAACTCAAAATCTATAGCTCTGGCTTCAAGCGTCCACCAAACGGCGCAGCTCGTATCCCCTTGGACCGGACAACGAACTCATCAGGGTACGGCTTTGTATGCGTAACGGATAAAAAATAAGTGTATGTTTTATATTCTTGTCAAGCCGCATTCAAGTCCTAAAATAAAACGGTTTGTAATATGAATTTGTAATGTGCGTAGCATTTACTATCACTCTCTCAAAGCCAGGTTGAGGAAGCCAAAGAATAATTCTAGGCAATAAAAAACACATTCTATTTTAAACAAAAAGCGCCTCCTTTTCTTTTTTTTTATTTATGATTTCATTTCGGCGTGGCAATAAACGTCTATAGTTAAAAACAAAAAAAAACATTTAAATCAAATATTAACATCACCTTTAGGCATGTTATGTAAAGTAGGGAGGCTTTGAGTTTCCAAATAGGACAAACACGCAACAGGTATTTATTAAGTTATAGAAGTTAGTAACCACCATGTATTACCCAAGTCAACGAACTTATTCAGAAAGATTCGTTTCCTGTTTTAAAGATTACCCAGGATTATTTTTCTTTGGAGGTCATTTAGTTTTACAGCCTAAAAAAGCCTGTTGCCTAATCCCAGCGATAAAATTGCCATGTTTTAACGGTACATTGAGGCCATTGCCCTGTGCATTTTTTTACATAGAGATATTGTCGCTGTAATAAATGGCTCGCTGGAAATACGTTGGGTTCTATCATAGTAAGATACTATTTAAGGCCGCATTTATGCATACGATTATTTTTTCTTTGGAGGATTATTTTTGGAGGATATAAGCGTACTGTGGAGGATAATCTACTTTTCTTCGGAGGATTATTTTTGGAGGATATAAGCGTACTGTTAGGAAGTAAATCATATTGAGATGTGCGATTTATAGTTTAAGTTTGTTTATAATAAACAAATATATATTGTTTAAAATAATAATAATTTAACTTTATAATAAAAATAAAATAAAATAATAATATTTTATTTTAAAATAAAAATATAATAATATTCCTGTTTTAAAGATTTATTTAAAGCAATAAAAATAAGATAATAATATAATAATAAAAATAAAATAACTTTATAAATAAAAATAATTTATAGATTCAGCTAAATCATTGGCCAAATGTCTCTTTATGTGCAGCCGCATTTTAATCATGATCATTGATAATATTAAAGAAGCAAACATGACATTGATTTCGAATTTTAAACAGCTTCAGATGATACAATATAATATTTAAAAAAATTAAACAAACTTAAACTTTAAAATCTTAAACTTACTGATTTACTTCCTAACAGTACGCTTCAGTACTTCTTTTACATGTATTTAAAATACAGTGCACGATACAATAGTATATGTTAATAAGCAGCTATCGAAGCCACATAAAATGCCCTATTTGCAACTCCAATTATGTATAATGCACGATACAATAGTGTACATTAATAAGCCGCTTTCGAAGCCACATAAAATGTGTAACTTCAAAGTACCATTAAGCGAAAACTCCAAGCGTTTCTCAGAAAGTAACTAGTTTTCCGCCATATACAGGCCCAAACTAATTCAGTGAGCGTCAATTAGACCCTTGCACGTACGTAGGGGGGGGGCCTTCGGTCCCGGGCCCCCCACCCCGAAATTTCGTGAAATGTTTAATTTCCCCATGGTTTCTTGGGATTTCTGGCAAAAGTAGGATATTTATTAAGAATCTAGATACACGTGTGAAGCCTTTTTTGGTGGATTTTACAGCATGCAATTACTCGGTCAAGTCACTGCCCAATTATTAACCCATTTTCTGTCTAACTTTTTGCCCTCTTTGAAGTAATTAGCAATTGTACTGTTATTTTTTTGTAAAGAGAGTTTGCTTTCCACAGCAAAATAGAATTATCCTTGGTATTAGGGCATTTATCCCCCCTTTTCAGGATAAAGCACAGCTTTTAATGGATCAATTTTGGAAACTATCATTCTTCATTAAAATCTACGTTTTTGCAATAGAAGAACTACCCCTCACAGGACCCATATTGCACTGTTAACCCTAAAAATTTCCCTTTCGGTGGGATATAATAGATTAATCACTGGTTCTAAATCGCTATGAACATAACCTGAGCATAAAACGTACTTTTGAGGCTTCAGTCTTCTTCCCCCCATCCGCTACAATACTACAGATTAAAGTTAATCTGTATTTTACGATATACGTCCTTTTTGCATTACTAAATAAAAAAAAAGTGCTACTTTATATCTGCTGTTTCGAAGATTTTGGTCCCCCTCCCCGAAAAAATGTCGGCGTACGTGCCTGATTACACCAAAAAGACGTCGTTAGCAATGTCGTATCTGACATTTTCACACTTCTAAGATAATTCCCCTGAAACTGTCTGCCAAGCTGTTCTCAAAGGGGGGGGCACTGGACAAAACAGACCATGAGGACCAAAGCATGCTTGCTCTTCTGATTTTCCTTTCGAGAACATCAAGGTAAATAGGAATTGGCAATGACCACATAAGGCTATTAGTGGGTCCTAATTTATTTTGTTCATGCTCACCCCAAGAAGCTTCATTTTCCACTACTTAAATCAGTAAAAATGTGTTTTGATACAAAAATAAAAAAAATTCTTTGAAGATTTTTCCTCGTCAGGATGTGGGGTCACATGATAAATTTAATCTTTTGTTTGGATTGATCTATATTCACACAGAGATTGTCTCTACTCTTTCTGTTTCTTCTTCTCTTTGCCTTTTACTATTTGTTTTCTTGGTTTGTTTTATTTTTTCTGAAGATATTTGACCTACTTTGTATTGTTCTCCAGTTAATCAGGCTATTTATTAAGCTGGCACCCGAACTCTGCTCTCCATCGGCTATAGTTGTAATTTTATTGTAACTATTTTTATTAATACAGATTTATTCTACCTTACCACAGAGGTATAAATATGGTAGATACGAACCCCTACGTTTCATAGCGACATTTTTTAGAAGTCGGTAATCGTCCATATGCAAAAAGATGAGATTAAGAGAGAACTTTCTTAGGGGATATCTGCTTTTCCATTGGTATTGTTCTGGACGGGAATGATGTTCATGAAATTTCAAAATTCAAACTTCAAAACCCAAAATAAAAAATGTAAACAGTCAATGAAATACCAACAATTTTGGCTCTTTCTGCCAAAATATATTCTGATAAAACGTAAAAAAAATAGGACTAGTCAAGATTGAGCCATTCAAAAAGGTACTAAAAATTAGGAAAATTCGTAAAATAATTACAAACTCTATTACCTAAATATGAAGCCTATTGAAGTTCAAAGGAGTCAGAAAGAAGTATATATATATATATATATATATATATATATATATATATATATATATATATATATATATATATAGCAAATTATGGGAATTCCCATGGGGGGGGGGGAATGCCAGAGCATTTATAGCTGACTTGTTTTTAAGTCAACTAGAATATAAATATATGATGGATAAGAATAATCCAATTAATTTAAAACATGCTTTGTCAAATAATAAAAGATATTTAGATGATATTTTGGTCTTAAATTGTAAGGATTTCATTGATATTTCTAAAAATATATATCCATCAGAGCTTATTCTTGAGCCTAGTCATGGCGCTGGTCATGAAGATCATTTCTTAGATTTAGATATTAATATTTGTGATAATAATAAATTAAGTTTTAAAATGTATAATAAAACGGATGATTTTGATTTTGAAGTGATTAGTTTCCCATTCCCTGAAAGTAATATACACTCAAATATCACATATTCAGCGTTTTTCTCACAGTTACTTCGTTATGCAAGGATTTGTAGTAATTATATTGATTTTAAAAATAGATGTAAAATCTTAAGCCAAAAATTGATATCAAGAGGTTTTTCTGCAAATAAATTAACTTGGCAATTTAAAAAATTTAGTTTTCATTATAACGAACTTTTAAATAAATATCAAAAGAATTATCTAGAAATACTTAAAGAAATTTTTAACTAATTTCGGAGGTTCGAGAAATGTTGTCACAGCGCCATTTATTTTGAATTGTGTTTCTAATTGAGCGGATTTTCTAAAAAATTAGCCACATGGTAAAGATGAATTCTATAATTGTTTAGTTCATTCAGGTTTTTTGCAATGTGTTAATATTTGTGATTTGGTAAAATTTATAATATTTAGTTTACCTATTGTTGCTAAAAGGAGGGATATATTAACAGGATAAGCTTGTTTTTGGTTTTACTTGGTTGTTTTACATTTGCTGGTTTTTTTTTCATAGGCATGTATTTTGGGGGTGATACCTGACGCGGGGATGCCATGGATATTCTGTGGTAGCCACAACACTGTGCTGGGTAGAGAATTTAGAGTGGCGAAACCCTATATAGGCCAGTGTATTCTCCTGATGAGCCCTTATGTTGGGTGTTGCCTCTGAATTATTTGTCTATATTATTTTTTATATTGTTTGGTAAATGACGACTTATGCTTATTGACGACATGACTGCCTGTCCATGGATTATTCTTTATGGTTGATTGTGTGTGGCCCTTCTGTTTGACCTATGTGATTGTATGGATGAGTAGGGTTAAGGCCTCATTCAAGTGCTGGTCTATATTAATCACTAATTTAGGAAAACAGTCTTCCTTTTCTCCTTCTGTCTCCTTTTTTTTTTTTTTTTGTGTTTGTGCTGTAGCATTGGTGATTTCTCTTTTCATTATATATATATATATATATATATATATATATATATATATATATATATATATATATATATATATATATATATATATATATATATATATATATATATGGTAAGAGTCTGTGAAAACTTGCCTTGTTTTCCATAAAGGAAGGAAAACATCCCCTAAAAGGGGATATAAAAGTCAAGGAATATTTATGAGAATCCAATCATCAGATTCAGCGTATCGGGGAACCCTACTGTAGATGTTTTAAATCTCCTATCGGTAAAACTGTGGAATTTTGTATTTTCGTCAGAAGAAAGATCACGGATGCGTGTTTATTTGTTTATTTTTGTTGTTTTCTTTTCTTTTCCCCAGGGGCGATCGTTTCGAACCAGTGCTCCTAGGACATCAGGAGAGAGATGTTTCATCGGAAAAGGGAGAGGGTTCTAGTGCCTTTTTTAAGTGATCAAAAAGATTGGAGGGCAGCAAGCCCTCCTTCTACGTCCCTTTTCCCCCAAAACTATCCGATCAAACTTTTGATATAGTTATTTTGTTTACCATAATTGAAAAGTATACGGTCATTTTTCGAGGGAGAGAGGGGTTTTGTGCTGGGGATGGGTTTTCATGGGGTGATTTTCCTTGCGGAGCAAGATTTCTGGGGGTGAGCTTTCCAGGAAAATTTACACTGGAGAGATTTGGCAGAATTTCTATAGGAAATTCTTTTATTTGTCTTGCTTGTATTTGCCTATTCACTTCTGCATGTGGAGATGTTCCGACGCAATTGTCTGGGGTAAATTTTCAACATCTTTGAATTTCTAGGAAATATTTTCCACAGAAGAGGAGATTTCTGGAGTGATTGGAAAAACGATTAGAACTTAGTCTTTTTCAAATGAAAGTATGTTAAAGAATTTTTCAGGCTAAATATTCCGCGAGGGAGAATTTTCAGCGAGGATGGAATTTTTCGGAAGAGATTTTACGTGGGAGGGGGTGTGTTTTACACAGTAGAAACTTTCAAAGGAAGAGCTTCCCGTGATGGGAGGGAATTTTTCATGGGGGTGAGCCAGATTTACCGGCATTGATTGAAGAACGATCAGAAATTAAACAAAAAAACAACTTTTTTCAATTGAAAATAAGGAGCGACATTAAAACTCAAAACGAGCAGTAATTTTCCGGTTATGAAGGGTTTGTCCCCCAACCGTCAATACCTTGCTCTTTACGCTAAAGTTCGACTGTTTTCTTAAGTTTTAAGAACAACTCCTGATACACACGGGCCGTTTAATTAGAATAGGAATTTTTTTTAAAAACTCCTAAACCCCCTTCATACGTGAAATCGTTTTTGTTCGTTTTGATTTTTGATTTAACTCCTTACTTTGAGTTGAACTAAGCTTGTTTTTTTTTTTTTTTTTTTATTTAATCACACACACATGAAGACACTTGCAAAGGGTTAATTGAGGTGGGATAAATCGAGGTTGGGCATCTAAAGAATTGAGCAGATCATTAAGACAAAAGTAATATACGCTTTTCATTGACTTAAGTAAAACGAGGAGGGGTGGTACCTAATTAACATATGTTCAGTGAACTCGAGCTTAAATTTACATCTCAAAAGCTTATACAACTAAGCCTAACAGGCTTTTTTTATCGACGTAGGGCTAAAAGCAGCAGGTCTAATACAACTACTTCAGAACACTGGAAAGACAACATTTAATATAGTATATTTTGAGCCCATGTTTACAATTGTATGCACATCTGGCTAAGTGGTTGGCGCGGTGGTTTGAGAATTCTTTGTCCATGGGGCATGGGTTCCAGGTATTTGGTTTGGGGTGAGGATCAGTGGCTTGACTCTGTAACCTTAACCACAGTCGACCCAGTTCTAAATGGGTATCCGAAGAAATCTGGTGAAGGTAAGCAGGAACGGTGTGCGAAAGCACAGGATGGTTAACTCTCAAAGCCCCATTGCACTTCCTGGCTGAAGGGCCACGAAACGGAGATCAGCACCGCCGGTTTGGACCATGAGGGTCTAGTACCTCTTACTTACTTACTTTACTTGTTTCCAAATGTTCGGGTAAAAATAGTACAGTCAAAAAAGCAAAAAGGATCGATTTTTTTTATTTTCGAGTGACGGAACCAAGAATGCGTACTGAATTTTGGATAATTCAGTATGTAACTACCTCTCATAAGCACCCCAATGACACAAATATGCTATATCTGGGACAATGTTTTGTACAACCAATATCTTTGAAGGTTAACTTGGTATTGTTGATAAACCTTAAATTTTGCATTAATAATTTCGTTGACTTTTTAGCAGTAATCCGGTTTAACCAGATCTAAGGAACTTTCACAAGCCTGATACATCATTGGGTTTCTATTTTAACCTAACTACATGTACAATGAATATTTCTTTTAACAGATTTTTTCGAAGAAATGGATTATTAAGGATAATTAATAATGTGTATATTTTTTGTGTAACAATAGCACTGTGGATAGTATGGAGAAGACAAGATTCAGCCGACTTTTGTTCAGATATCTCAAAAGCCGTAGATTTAGAAATGGATGATCCGTATTTAATTGAATTCATTCGTGTTTGCAAAATGCAGCTACCAACAAAAAAAGAATACAAATTGATCAATCAAGGAATAGATATTGCAAAAAATGTTTTAGACGACCAGTACCTGGGCTATAGGCACTTTTGGGCTGATGCAGTGTTCTTTTCTCAGTTACTTATACCCAAGGTAAGACTCAGTATTGTTTAAAATATTGTCAATTTTAATTTTGTAGCCCAGAACATAAATCATACCGTCTAAACAAAAATGTTTTTAATTTACTGCCTTAGAAAACTGATTAATATACTTAGCCTAATGGAAAAATCACCATATTTTTATGTTTATTGTGCCAATAAAACTGTTGACACATAAATGCTTAATGTGAAATAAGCTTGTGGGCATAGCAACCATGGAAGACGTATTATAACAAGGAGGGTTTTCCAGACTCCTTGCTAAAGTAAGACTCCTTAACTAAGTTTCCGGTCTGATGATGATAGAAGAGAAATTGCCCGCTGTTGTCCCGCCGCAAATTGCCAAATATACTGTCTGTAAAGACAAATACAATGATGTACTCATCTTATCTTGGCTAAAGTAATCCAAAAGACGTTACGTGACATTTTTGATTTACCTAAGTTTTCTATTCACCCCACAAATTAAGCGAGTTCTGTTGATTCGTCTTATCCGTTTGCTTCTAGGTTCCCAACATATTTAGAATATTTTATTTTTTTACAGAATGGGTAAAACCATGATCTAATAAACAGATTTTGATGTTGAAATTAATTTTGCCGTGTCTTCAATACCCAAAATAACTTTCCTTGTATATACAACTGGAACCTGAAATATACTTCCCGGGGGTTTTCCCTCCTTCTAGGAAATTGATATTGCGCAACGTTTCGCTTTTGAAGTAACTGATGCCCATCTGTCAAACCCCAGAAGTATAGAAACTAGAACTCCTCCCTCATATGGTCACATGTATGGGATAATCCTTAAAAGTCTTTGTCAATATGGCTATGTCCCTTAAGGCCCGTCTAAGGGCATTGACAGACTGTACTCTATGTAGGCACAATAAACAAGAGCAACCGGTTTTAAAACTTCTATATACTTTTTATTGATGGTTTTAGAAGAAAAGAAAATTAGAAGAAAATATTGACCAAATGGACTACAAAATACTGGACGTAGAAACTATTATGCGTCTTATCCGTCGTTGAAATAGTTCCCCCTCATATTTCCGATATAATAACCAGTTTTTCACCCAAATCATGGGTTTAACCATAGGTATGAGCCTTTCACCATTTTTGGCAACTTTTTATATGGAATTTATTGAAACTTCTGCCTTGGAAAATTTTCCTCTGAAACAACGGTTTTTGGGTTGGTTTGTGGATGATGTTATTTTTGTTTGGGATCATGGAGAGGAGTCACTTAACTCCTTTTTGACTCATTTAAACACTTTGGGCTCTTGCCTTTAGTTCACTTTAGAACTAGAAGATAACCATAAGCTTTCTTTTCTAGATGTACTAATTTTAAATAAGTCTCCTAGCTTTGAATTTTCTATTTACAGGAAGCCTACGCATAATGATAGGTAATTACATTTTTTATCCAATCCCTCTCCCTGCATTAAAAGAGGAGTAGTTATTTCTTTAATTAACCGAGTTATAAGAATATGCTCAGAGCCTCACATAGTCTCCGAGTTGAATTATATTACGGATATTTTATTTTGCAATGGATACGCCATAAAATTACTTGAAATCATTACAGAGAAAAGACAAAAAAAGGCTGAAAGAAGTCGTTAACTCCACAAATCCTAATATAGATCATCCTATTGATGGACGAGAAGATACTTTTCACTGTTCTACCCTACATTCCAGAGCTGAGTGACAAACTGAAACGAATCCTTAAAAACACAAGTTTAATGTCACCTTTAATCATTCAAATAAAATACTGAGCTTTTTCAACGGTGGCGAAGATAAAAACCAGCCCCATTTTTGGTAGTGGTGTTTATAGAATTCCCTGTTCGTGAGGCGGTTTTTATATTGGAAAAACCCAACAGCAACTAGGGGAGAGGCTATTAGAACATAGTTCTTCAATAGACAAGGCCACGAGGGTACGCCAAAGGCCTGAGATTTTTGATTCCCCTTTGGCTCAACATTTGTATGATTGTCCGCACCATTTCATCTTATTATGACAGCATCTCCACTATTGCCCTCGTTGAAGGTCTCATGCAAGTTTTGTGGGAAGCAGTTGAGATAAAAAAGCACACATACCAAAAGGTAGCTCTCAATACTGACACGGGAGAAACTTCTCCAAGTCCCATTTATGACAAAATTATTAATTCTGATAGTTGTCAAATAAATCCACAAATTTTTGTTACACAATCAAATAAAATATCTGATCCTGGAAAGCGATTAAATAAAAAAAAAACAGTTTTTTCAACTGAAAGTAAGGAGCGACATTAAATCTTAAAACGAACAGAAATTACTTCGTATATGAAAGGGGCTGCTTCCTCATCAACGCCACGCTCTTTACGCTAAAGTTTGACTCTTTCTCTCAACTCTTCTTTTTAAAACAGTAAAAAAATTTAGCGTAAAGAGCGGGGCGTTCATGAGGAGGCAGCCCCTTTCATATACGAAGTAATTTCTGTTCGTTTTAAGTTTTAATATCGCTCCTTATTTTCAGTTGAAAAAACTTGGTTTTTTTATTTAATTTCTGAACGTTTTTGAATCAATACATGTTTTGATTTTGGCTCTCCGCAGAGGAATAATTAAAACGAAATTTGCATATTTATTTATTTTTTTTGGCTAAATGGCTTTCTTATAATTTTGATCGAATGATTTTGAGGAAAAAAGAGCGGGGGAGGAAGCCTAGTTGCCCTTCGATTTTCGGTTAATTAAAAAGGCAACTAGAACTTTTAATTTTTTACAAATCTTTTTATTAGTAAAAGATATACGTAACTTATAAATTAGCTTACCTAAATAATTTTTTATTCTCATGTTTTTATTACGCATATGAGAGGGTTCGCCCCCTCGTCAGTACCTCTCTATTTACACTAAATCTTAAATTTTGTCCCAATTCATTAATTGGGGCAAAATTATTAAGTATAATAGTTAAAAGAGAGAACTAATAAGTTATTAATAACTATTAATAAGTTATTAATAACTTATTAATAGTTAGAATAAAACTATTTATTCTACCCCTGAATCACAAAAGCCGTAGAATAAATAGTTGACATTACTAAAAATACTTTAGCGTAAAGAGCAAGGTATTAGGAGGAGGTGAGCCCCTCATATGGGTAATAATTTCTGTTCGTTTTAAGTTTTAATGCTGCTCCTTACTTCCAGCTGAAAAAAAGCTTTTTCCTATTTATTTTTTCATTGTTTTTTTTAAATGATGCTAGTAAATCCTGCGCTCCCTTCATGGAAATTTTCTTCCCCCATGACAAATTCCTCGATGGAAAGCTCCCCCAGTATATCCCCCTCTTCTCTACCCCTCCCCCAACCAAAAAATCCTCCTGAAAACGCCTGTACACTTCCCAATAACCATTACTATATGTAAGCACTGGTCAAAGTTTGTAACTTGTAGCCCCTCCCACGGGGACTGTGGAGGAGTAAGTCGTCTCCAAAGACACAGTTAAAGTTTTTTGAATACGCTGAATACAATGGCTATCTCAGACTTTTGATCCGTTGACTTTGGGAAAATAATTAGCGTGGGAGGGGGCCTAGGTGCCCTCCAATTTTTTTGTCACTTAAAAAGGGCACTAGAACTTTTCATTTCCGTTAGAATGAGCCCTCTCGCAACATTCTAGGACAACTGGGTCGATACGATGACCCCTGGGGGAAAAAAACAACAAATAAACACGCATCCGTGATCTGCCTTCTGGCAAAAAATACAAAATTCCACATTTTTGTAGATAGGAGCTTGAAACTTCTACAGTAGGGTTTTCTGATACGCTGAATCTGATTGTGTAATTTTCGTTAAGATTCTATGACGTTTAGGGGGTGTTTCCCCCTATTTTCTAAAATAACGCAAATTTTCTCAGGCTCGTAACTTTTGATGCGTAAAACTAAACTTGATTAAACTTATATATTTAAAATCAGCATTAAAATGCAAATGCAACTTTTGATGTAGCTATTGGTATCAAAATTTCTTTTTAGAGTTTTGGTTTCTATTGAGCCGGGTCGCTCCTTACTACAGCTCGTTACCACGAACTGTTTGATTAGCCTTTAAGAGTGCTGTAAGTAAGATGAAATTGTGAAATTTCATTTAGACTTGTGTTTTTTATTCAGCTACCCTTTCACCGTTACTGAGAAAGGGTCGTCATATTTTAGTTTTTTTTTGTTTTTTTTTATCAGTTTATTCTGCACTGAGGACGGTCAAGCGGAAGTCTTGACCGAAATATTTGCATAAAATATTTGCATTTTCAGTTTCCAGTCGAATGAGCTGTTTTTGAAGTTTCTTTGACGACAAATGGCCATGTCAAAATTTCTATCAGATTCGTTTTAGGAAAATACGAGGAGTGGGGAGGGGGGGTATGCACCCTCTGATTACTTTGAATCTTAAAAAAGTGCATTGAAATTTCTGATCACCGAGCCAATGAGCCCCCTCCGAAAGTTATACGATCACTCTTTCTGTATATACCTTACATGCCCCCCAGGGTATAAATTATAACCCTTGCCCTGAGGGGTCTGGGGGGGGGTTGCCATCCTCAAAGACATAATTTTTCGGACCTTTTAATTACGTTGTGCAAAATAGATATCTAATAATTTGGATTGGATGGATTTGAGTAAATGCTGGGCGTGGGAGGGAGGTTAGTTTCCCTCGAATCACTTTCGACTATTAAAAAGGGCACTAACCTTTTAAATTTCCAATCAAATGAGCTCTTTTTGAAGTTTCTAAGATAACAAAAGGCCATATCAAAAATTCTATCACATGCATTTCGGGAAAATATGAGGTGTTGGTGGGGGGGGGGGTATCCACCCACCGATAACTCTGAATTCTTAAAAAGGACACTAGAAATTTTGATTACCGATCCGATGCTCCCCCTTCGAAGTTTATTCGGTCACTCTTTCTTTATATTACTTATATGCCCCCCGTTCATAACTTACAACCTTTGCCCTGAGGACAGTAGGGGGGACCTTTCAACTATGTTGAACAAAATATTTATCTTATAATTTTTGTTAGATATGTTTGAGGAAATGGTGTACGTGAGAGGGGGGTTAGTTGCCCTCCAATCATTTTCGACTATTAAAAAGAGCACTAGCCATTTCATTTTCCTATCGAATGAGCTCTTTTCGAATTTTCTACGGCAATAAATGGCCAACTCAAAATTTCTATCAGATGCATTTAGGGAAAATACGAAATCAAAATAAGGAAATCAAAGTTTTTATCACATTCATTTTGGGAAAATACGAGGTGTGGGGGGTATACACCCTCTGATCACTTTAAATCACTAAAAGGCCTTTCTCCCAGGGCATAACTTAAAACCCTTGTCCTGAGGGCTCTGGGGAGGCTACCATCCTCAAAAACGTAATTTCCGGAACTTTCAATTACGTTGAATAAACTGGAAATCTAAAAATTTGGATTGGATGGGTTTTGGGAAATGGTGGGCATGTGACTTGCCATCCAATCACTCGACTATTCAAAAGGGCAATATCCTTTTCAATTTCCAATCAAATGGGCTCTTTTCGAAGTCTCGAAGACAACAAAACACCATCTCAAAATTTTTATCAGATGAATGACAGGAAAATATAAGGTGTGGGTTGTGGTGAGGGGGTATCCACCCACCGATTACTCTGAATCTTACAAAGGGATCTAGAAATTTTGGTTACCAATCCGATGATCCCTCTTCAAAGCTTACACGATCACCCTTTCTATATACACCTTATATGCATCCCTTATATAATTTTCAACCCTTGCCCTGGGGGCTGTAGGGGGGTTGTCATCCTTGAAAACATAATTTCTGGACCTTTCAACTACATTGAGCAACATTGCTGTCTCAATATTTTGATTGGATGTGTTTGGGGAAATGGATTCTTTTTCCAATCGAATTAGCTTTTTTCGAAGTTTTTACGCCAAAAAATCACCATCTCAAAATTTCTATCAGATGTATTACGGGAAAATACGAGCTGTGGAGGGGGTTGTCCACCCTCTGATCTCTCTGAATCTTAAAAAGGGCACTAGAATATCTGATTTGCAATCAATTGAGACCATTCCGGAGATTTTACGATAACCGTTTCTATTTGTACCTTATATGCCCCCAGGGCATAACTTATAACGCTTGTCTCGAGGGCCGTGGGCGGGGGAGGGGTTGTCATCCTCAATGAAAAAATTTCCAGATCTTTCAATTACGTTTTTTGGATATGTTTTTGGATAAACATTTTTATTGGATATGTTTGAGGAGATGGTGGGCATGAGAGGGGGGTTAGTTGACCTCCAATCTCTTTCGACTCTTAAAAAGAGCACTGGCGCTTTCATTTATCAATCAAATGAGCTCTTTTTGAAGTTTCTGTGACAACAAATGGCTATCTCAAAAATTTCTATCAGAAACATCTCGGGAAAATACAGGTTGTTTTGGAGGGGGTATCCACCCTCTGATCGCTCTGAATCTCAAAAAGAGCACTAAAACTTCCGATCAGCAGTCCAATGAGCCCTCTCCAAAATTTATACGATCACTCTTTCTATATAAACCTTAAATGCCCCAAGAGCATATTTTACATCCCATGCCCTGAGGGCTGTGGAGGAGGGGTTGTCAACCTTTAATACATAATTTCCGGATCTTTCAACTACGTTGAAGAAAATGGCAATCTAAAAATTTTGATCGGATGTGTTTGGGGAAATGGTGGGTGAGGAAGGGGAGTTAGTTGCCCTCCAATCACTTTCGATTATTGAAAAGTGTACTAGCTCTTTCAATTCCCAATTGAATGAGCCTTTTCTACGACAGCTCTTTTGATACGAAGTGCTCTGGTCTAAACAAAAAAACAAAAGATTATGCGTTGTGCCCACATCACTCTTTACTTAGGCAGCGCTATTGCGCTGTCTATGAAAAATAGGCACTAGCTCCTCCAATTTCCAACCGAATAAACCTTTTTCGAAGTTTCTGCGACAACAAATGTCCATCTCAAAACTTCGACAGGTTGGATTTAGGGAATACATGAGATGGGGGGGGGGTAAGCACCCTCTGATTACTCTGAATCTTAAAAAGGTCACTATAACTTCTTATTGCAAATCCAATGAACCTTCTCCAAAGTTTACACGATCACCCTTTCTATTTGAACCTTATATGCCCCAGGGCATAACTTACAACCCTTGCCCTGAAGGCCGAGGGGATGTTATCCTCAAAGACACAATTTCCGGACCTTTCAACTACATTGAACAATATTGCTGTCTCAATATTTTGATTGGATGTGTTTGGGGAAACGGTGGGCGTGGTAGGGCGGCTATTTGCCCTTCAATAGCTTTCAGCTATTAAAAAAGGTACTAGACCTGTCTATTTAATCAGCCCTATTTGAAGTTTTAAGACAACTAAATGACACAAAGTGCAAGTCTAAACAAAAAATAACTAATACACTGTGCCCACATCGCTCTTGGCTTAGGCAGTGCTATTGCACTGCCTATGATCGTAATTAAATAAAAATAAACTAGTTTTTTTTACTGAAAGTAAGGAGCGACAATAAAACTTGAAACGAACAGAAATTACTACATGTATGAAAGGGGCTGTTTCCTTCTCAACACCCCGCTCTTTACGCTAAACTTTGACTCTTTCTCTCAATTCTACTTTATTAAACAGTAAAAAACTTTAGCGTAAAGAGCGGGGCGTTGAGAAGGGAACAGCCCCTTTCATACACGCAGTAATTTTTGTAGGTTTTAAGTCTTAATGTCGCTCCTTACTTTCAGTTAAAAAAACTAATTTTTTTTATTTAATTTCCGAACGTTTTTGAATTTATGCATGTTTGATATTTGGCTCTCCGCAGACAAATTATTAAAATAAAATTTGTATATTAATTCTTTTTTTGGCTAAATAACTTTCTCTTAGTTTTGATCGAATGATTTTGAGAAAAAAGAGGAGGGGGAGGAGGCCTAGTTGCCCTCCAATTTTTCGGTTACTTAAAAAGGCAACTATAACTTTTAATTTTAAACGAACGTTTCTATTAGTAAAAAAATATACATAACTTAAGAATTAACTTACTTAATGTACTTCTATGTTCTTATATGTTTATTATGCATATGAGGGGATTTGTCCCCTCGTTAATACCTTGCTCTTTACACTAAGCTTAAATTTTGTCCCAATTCTTTAAGAATGACCCCTGAATTAGAAAGGGCGTGCAATAAATAGTTGATATTACTAAAACTGCTTTAGCATAAAGAGCAAGGTATTTAGGAGGAAAAGAACCCCTCATATGCGTAATAGTCTCCGCTCGTTTCATATTTTAATGCTGCTCCTTACTTTCAGTTGAAAAAACTTCTTCATGTTTATTTTTCCACTGTTTTTTTTTTATAATAATGCTAGAAAATCCTGCGCCCCCTTCATTGAATTTCTCTTCCCCCATGCACATATTACTCCAAGGAAAGATCCTACCACATAGCCCCCTCCCCTCAACCCCCCCTCCCAAAAAAAAAAAAAAACTGAAGTCGTCTGTACACCTCCCAATAACCATTACTGTATGGAAACACTGGTCAAAGTTTGTAGCTTGCAGCCCCTCCCCGGGGACTTTGGGGGAGTAAGTCATGCCCAAAGACATAGTTATTAAGGTTTTCGACTATGCTGAACAAAATGGCTATCTCAAAATTTTGATCCATTGACTTTGGGAAAAAATGAGCATGGGAGGAGCCAAGGTACCCTCCAATATTTCTAATACGAACTTCTAATAACTTCTAATACGAAGTTCCATATTTTTGTAGATATGAGCTTGGAACTTTTGCAATGGAGTTCTCTGATACGCTGAATGCAATGTTGCGATTTTTGTTAAGAATCTATGACTTTTAGGGGGTGTTTCCCCCTATTTTCAAAAAAAGGGAAATTTTTTCAGGCTCTTAACTTTTGATGACAAAGACTAAATTTGATGAAACTTATATATTTAAAATCAGCATAAAAATACGATTCTTTTGATGTATCTTTTAGTATCAAAATTCCGTTTTTTAGAGTTTTGTTTACTATTAAGCCGGGTCACTCCTTACTACAGTTCGTGACCACGAACTGTTTGATAGGGTTGAAATATATGAAACACAGTTTGATATATATAATCCAAATCTGCATGTTCTGCAGTTTCTCTGTTCATTATTAAAATATTTTTCTGATTAGAAGAAATGCTTCGGAAAACACAATATAT
Organism: Artemia franciscana; assembly: GCF_032884065.1. Taxonomy (NCBI): domain Eukaryota; kingdom Metazoa; phylum Arthropoda; class Branchiopoda; order Anostraca; family Artemiidae; genus Artemia; species Artemia franciscana. The sequence continues at coordinate 12,656,846 of NC_088873.1, read as the reverse complement.
CAATACCAAAAGTATTTATTGTTTCATAAACATATCTGACAGTCTTAAACATGGTTGTTGCATGAAACATAATAAGGCTTGACAACGATTTTGACCAAAAACTTAGCGTGAGAAATAAGAAGGAATTTTAGGTCGTTACGCGCAGTCCAGATGAGCTGTATTCCCCTTTTAACCAAGTAGTACTAGACCCTTTCCGAAACCAAAAATTAATCAACAAACTAATTGTTAAAAGTTTGAAACAAATTGAGTAACTCGATCGGGTTAACTCCTTAATTTAAGCTTAATAATTTCGATTTTTTACTCAAAAAGCATCAGGAAATTACAAAAACAATATTTTGGAGCACTAGCCTTGGGCGTATATAACTTCTTGAAAGCATTATTGAAGCAATTTCACTACCAGTTTGATTCTTGAAAAGGCCTCATGCCGTAATTTGCTTAACATATTTACTTGAAAGAGTTAATTGATTAAGCTAAAAAAAAATATATCTAAAAAAAGATTCTTTCTTTACCTATTTTGATTTTAATAAACCAATCACCCAATAGACAGAAAATTTCTATTATTTTTCGGCGATGACTTGTGTACTTCTTTTCCTCTGTTTATGGAGCTTTTGTTCAAACATATTTAGTATTGGATTATAAATCTTTTTTTATTTATAAGTATGAGATTGTATTTTGATACCAATTTAAGCACATAAAGGATTAGTTTTTTAAGATAGTTCCTAACATGTAAAATTCTGCCAGCTTAAAAGTAAGCATAAAAAATAATTAGCATTAAAAGATATGTATTATTTGAGAAAGATACTTAAAAAAAATCAAAAGGGAGTGTTATTTTGATGACATTTATACAATAAAATACAGCATGTCTGGGAGTTCTAAAGCCGGGAATTTCGAGCTTAAAACCAAAAACATACAAACTTGTCATTTTCATAGGAAGGACAGTCACGCAGGTGTGTTGTTTTTCTTGTTCCTTTTCTGATTTTCCCTTGGGTGGTCGTGTCAAACCAGAATTTATTTAGCGAAACAGCTGAAAAATAATTATTTCTGTAAAATTTAGATTTTGCAACCTGGCATCTTTAAGGCCTGCTTTCAGAGGCCAGGCTATAGCGTTGCTTATAGTAAAGGCCTTAAATCTTCAATGTCCCCCCCCCAGAGGTATTTCGTATTGAATGGATAGTCGCATGAACTTCGAAAGGGGCTTATTTGATTCAAAATAAAAAGTTCTAGCGCTTTTTTTAAGAGTCAAAAGTGATTGGAGGGCAACTAGACCCCCACACTCTCTTTTCCCCAAATGCACCCGATCAAAATTTTTGAGATAGCCAGTTTGTTCAAAATAGTCCAAAGATCAGGTAAACAATAACTGCAGAGTTGACACAACTCCTTAGACCCCAGGACAAATGTTGTAAGTTATACCCAGGGGGAATATAAGGTTCTTATGGATGGTCATGTAAACATTGTAGGAGGCACATTTGATTGCAAATTGAAAGTTCTAGTTCCCTTTTTTCAAGAGTCAAAGGTGATAAGAAGGCATCTAGCCCCCTCCCCCACCCCACAACTTCTTTTTCCTAAATGCATCCAATCTAAATTTTGAGATAGCCATTTTGTTCAAAATAGACAAAGATCAGATAACAAAAACTCGGGAGTCGACACAACCCCCCAGAGCCCATGGGCAAGTGTTGAAAGCTATACCCGGGGGTATATAAGGTTTTAATTGTCGTATAAGCTTTGGAGGAGGCTTATTTGACTGGTAATTGCAAGTCCTAGTTCCTTTTTAAGAGTCAAAAGTGATGATAACGCAGTAGATTTTAGACTTTTACTGTTAGAGAAGGGGACAGCAGCCAAACTCTTGATTGTTGTGGTTTTTGTTCGTTTTGGCTTGATTTGCATTTTCAATTTAAGTTTTACTATTTTCAAGGTTTATTTTAATCATTTGTATTAGTATCAGTTGTATGTTTGTTTGCTATGATTGTTTGTGTAATTTCTGTTCGTTTTGGACGTCATCTATTATTTAATAGTAATTTCTGGTTGGTTTGAGTTTGTATTATTATAGGTTTTTATTTCTGCTTATCTTGAGTTTAAAATGGCCTTTACTCTTCTTTGAAAAACATCTTTCTTTCGGAAAGTTTCTTTTAATTAATAATGAGAAGGCTTTATTCCAGGTCATCCCTAAGTTTTATATTTCCCTACGTTTTACAAGGGAATGACGTTAACTTCAGTTAGCTATAAAAGAATAGGCAAAGTTTTCCTGTTCTATTAAGGAATGATTCTTTTCCTGTACAGTCTGGTTAATGAATGATACAAATGGCTGGAGCCAACTATTTCCACAACCTCAAAATTCTCACAACATGAAAAAGACAGCCATCTACTAAAATATAATCAATTAAACTTGGGTTCTTACCCGATAAACATGTAAACTCTCCTATTCCTTTTTCCTTTCCAATCCTCTAAATAGCCACAATCAAACCATACTCCTCACAAAAAGGCAAAAACTTACTTCCCCAAGTTTTCTTTCTCCTTCCCTTGTCCTCCCCTTAATTTCTCCAAACTTTCTTCTTTTTGAATTGAAGGCCCTGCAAAATTAAAACCATCACGAGTATCATGTTATTCTATAAAAAAAAAGCCGTGTACGCGTTATAATCCCCCATCAATATAAATTTCAAGCGCGGGTACTTCAAACGTAGAGCAGCCATTTCCTCAGACAGAAGTGTCCAAGTATCTTCGTTTGAATATGAGCTAGACTAAGGTGGTAAATATACGGAACCTAACATAATATACAATACTGAGCACTTTAAACGAAGCATAATCCACAAAATATTCTCAGATTTACTAGGTAGCCTTTCAACTGAAGCAAACGTTCTTTCTTTCACGAACACAAATAGGCCCTCGTACGTTCTACTATTTCTACTTTTTTCCTGCATGCTTTAAACTCTTCATATCCCTCAATATTCAAACTTTCCTCTACATTTTTCCACGTCTCTACAATACCCAAAACGTCAAAATCATTTGTTTGATTAATCCTTTCTAAGTTTCACTTGTTCGATCATGAACATTCCAATGACCAAACAAAAAACGTTCAAACTGTGTCTTATGGCCGACGAGTTCTTATTTTTCACCAGTCTTTTTTATCATTCTCCAATCTTGCTACCTAACTTGGCTCTTGTTCTACACTAATATTGAGACTTAAATGTCGTTTATTCGAGTTCTGATTGTCGTTATCTTCGCCCACGTTCCCAAAAGATGATCCAATTTCTGACAAAACAGTCTCTATTGACAAGGATCTTGTTCTTGTGTCCCCTGATTGTGACCGAAAACTACTTGCTCTTTCCCTGCGAGTTTGGAGGCTCGCTCCCTCCGCTGGATTATTTGTGGCTTCAACTTGAGTACGTCGATTGTATGACCGTACAGTGCTAACTTCTCTATCGTACTCGTAATTGGTTTCACTAACAATTAACTTCATTCCCTTCCACTTAGGTTTCAGGTTCTTGGTGCGTGCCTCTTGATGTATTAGTATTAATTTCTTTCTAATCTCTCATTCTTCAGGTGGATAATATGGAGTCACCCATACTTGTTCCTCTCCAAAAACTCTCCCAATACGCAAAACAATGTCTCTTTGATACGCATTTGAAATCCGAATAAGTATAGGACGTGGCCTTGATTTTGATGGCAATCTGAAAACATCCTGTAATCGTGAGGCTAGATATTACTTCGGGGATATTACTTTGCCAGATAATGCGCTAACTCTTCTTTGAAAGAAATATCGGCTTTGTTTTCCTGCAATCCATAAATTACTAAATTCTTGCTTCAAGATTCCTTCTCGAGAATTCGTATACGGTAGTCCAGGAGTGTACTTAGTTTTTCCGTGTTTTGGACTCTGGTTTTTACTGCAGATATTTCTGATTTTATTACCGTCATTTTAACTCTTAATTCATTTGACTAATGTTGTATTGCCCCGCTTGCTGAGTTCGGAGCCCCTTGCAGGCTATTTACCTTCGAATTAATCGCTTGTAACTTTTCGTATAATGCCTGAATTGATGCTAAAATAACTTCCGTCATCTTTTAGCCTAATAAATAAGCAAAACAGAAACTTACTCGTAATGTATGTTTGTGACCCCCTCCCAGTTTCCAACAACGCCTGTTTATTTTCGCACGTTTACTGTTTCTCAGTCTAATGGTGTTAAAATTAGTATATTCTTGTTATTAGTGTGTTTAAAGCTAAAAATTTTTGATGTATCATGTTTTAAAAATAGTTACATGATTTATATTCAAATGCAAACAAAATTAAATGCTGACTCATTCGATTCATTTGCATTGACAATATAATGAACTTTTTCTATGAGATATTTTCGTGGATGAAAACTTTCCTGTATGAACTAATAAGTAACATGTATTTGTTGTATTTATTAGCACTAGTAAGTAACATGTATTTGTTAGTAAGTAACATGTTAAGTAACTAATAAGTAACATGTATTTGTTGTATTTATTAGCACTAGTAAGTAACATGTATTTGTTAGTAAGTAACATGTTAAGTAACTAATAAGTAACATGTATTTGTTGTATTTATTAGCACTAGTACGTAAAGACAGAACAAAAGCATTGGTTGAAACGGAGACATCTAGGAAAAGTTTCTTCTAAGCAGGATTTGTACACCCAGATACAACCGGTGAAAACATCAGAAGAATTTTACACCGTTATTATTTTACCATTCTGTTCAATACTCTGGGTGAGCCGTTTCTATTACCGCGTCATGTTGTGGAATTTACGGACCTGTCGATTAGGTCTTTTGTTACCAATGTGGCAAAAATTGTATGAGACTCCTTGCATCAGTCAGGCCATTTATCCTCTGTGTTGTTCCTCATTTTTCTGTTCGTTTTTCCTCATTTTTTTGTTGTCATAAGAAGAAACTTAATTTATTTAATTGAAAGCATGAACCAACACAGATTCCTTCAAAATATTAAAAAATCATAAAATTTTTTCGAAACTGAGGCTGGACCTGAAAGGTCATTTCATCATAGTTTTATTCCCCCCTCCTCCTTACCACCTATTATTTGAGTAAACCTGGAATATGTGATAACTGTGACAACCGCTTTGATTTTTGCAGTTTCCAAGGTGAGCTCTGCTAAGGAGCTGTTTTCTATTATCTGAAGCTCATGATGAAAAAATAATTGTTAAAATGGGGATGATAAGTCCATTTATTTGACAGTAAAAACATATACAAAAGTCTGACATTGATGGGTGACATTAATGACATTTTGTTTATTATTGTTTTTCTACTTCTTTTCTTCAGGAAAAGAGAACGAAAAGATTCTTCGAATGCGGTGCTTCCGATGGTGAATTCATGTCCCAAACTTATTTTGCTGAACGTTTCCTTGGCTGGTCAGGAATCTTGGTAGAAGGTGATCCATTTTACTTTGATAAAATGGTAGGAAAGAATAGGAAGTCTACTCAGTTCCAGCTATGTGCCAGTACGTCAAACAAAAGTGGCATAATGTCTTTCCTCCATATTGAAAAAGGCAAGGTGAATGGATCAGAACGTAAGTTGACCATTATGTTTTGTTTTACTCTGTTGATAGGTACTAGTAAATCTATAGCCAGGGTCGTGGAAATTTCTGGAGGGAAGATATAATTCTTACTATAAACTACTGTTGTGCATTCTGCATGTCTAAGAACCCCTTTATTTAATTCCCCCTATTTATTAAAGGGCAATATTTTGAATTTACTGTACACAATCTACTACTGCTACTGCTAACTCATTGCAGCACCAAGCCGCTAAAGGCTACACAGCTACGCACGCTCCTTCTGCATCCCAATCTAATCGAAGTCTCTGCGCTAAGAATCGGTGGAAACATATGTCTCCCCAATTTTTATTCTTCGCGATAAGGTCCCCTAGGCCCACTCTTTTTACTCTGAAAATCTCAAGCCGATTGGGTATATACAGCGTTTGGTCTTTCGAATCGATATAATAAACTTTATCAATATATTTATGCTTCTCTCAGGTATGTATAACCATGTAAAGTTCCCAGGAATTTGGTAATCAATTGAGGACAAAACATGTTTAGGCCTGTTTTGGGCGCCACGAATCAACATATCAGCTGTTTTAAACATTTTTCAACTTCAATGTCCTTATGCAATGTTTTTATTGTCTTTCGGGCTTCATTGTCTTTATCTACATGCTTTATAAGTCTAAGCCAAACTGAGGTAAAAAAAAATATTGGCTCAATTCCAAGTGTCACTCTAGCTAGGTACAACCAATCTTCAATAAATTTTTGTTTTCATTTACATCTACTTGCTTTTGTCTACATGCCCTGTAAGTTAGAAACCTATCGGAGAGGTAAAAAATTTTGGGCCCGTTTTAGGGCTACACATACCAGTGCAGACAAGATTGGGTTCAAATTTCCTTTTGCTTAGGGTTCCACCTGCCCACGAAACTTATGAACATTCCAGAGAATGTGTGCTTAAGATCCCACCCACAGAGCAGCTTCCAAAGAGTATATAGATTTTTTGCTTCATTCAGCTGGGTCATCCGGTCTAGAGATGGATCCTCGAGAGATCCATATTTATTTTATATCCGGGAATGACTGAAAGACTCTTGGAAAAATTAGAAGCTTTGATTTAAAAACATTTAAAATAAGATTATTCACCTCAAATCATGAGAACAAATGGCCGAAAATAAATATCAGCTTCAGCCACAGACTAGACACATGTTTATCCAAAGTGGTTAGGGTGGTATCATATGCAGAAGCCAGCAGACCATCGTCAGATACAGACTCGTACCTTTAGAAATCCTGATTGGTTTGTTGACAAAAACGACACCAACATAATTTTTCGGTTTATAGTTTTTTAACTGCAAAGAGAAGGTGGTTAATATACGTTAAAAATAGGATCGAACTTAAAACCAATTCTTGAGGTACTCTGTATTGAACCTCATTAGTATCATTGAAAAAATTCATCAATCGAGGTAATACATCCCGACAGAAGGGAGGAAAATGAATAAAGAGCGTTTGATAGTACATCAAAGCGAGAAAGTTTTCCAAGAAGATTATGATATGTCAAAGAATCAAAAGCATTCCGAACACCTAAAAGTAAAGTTCCTGGAAGTAGACCAGATCGAGAGCAGAATGAATAAAATCAAGTAAAGAAACGCATGCATGTTCAGCTAGAATGTTTAGCCTGAACATCAAATGAAAATCATGGAAGAAATCTTTAGCCTCAAGAAAGCCTAAGAAACGTGATCCCATGATTTTCCAACCGCGTTGCTGAAAACCGCCTGATTCACGTCACAAGTAAAAGTAAATAGAAAACAAATAAAAATAAATATTGAAAGTAAAAAAAAAGTAAAAAATAAATATAGAAAGTAAAAATAAATAGAAACCAAGATATCTTAAAAGTGCTGATAAATGTAGGTTGACAATTTAATATGTATTGATATCCGTTTCTGAAAGTATCTTTGATGATTAACATTGTAAAATTTTATATTCAACAAGCTTAAGAGTTGACATTCTGGTTCTGAGAAGGCTTAGGGGATATTAGCCCTAGTGCTGTTTATGGTAGTTTCTATTCGTTTTAGTTATACTGTATTATTTGTTGTAATTTCCATTTGTCTTGCGTTATTTAGTTTGAAGATACGTTATTTGCCTGATTTTTGAAAAAGGGGGTAGACACAACCAAACTGTGAAAGATCTTTAGCGCAGATGAAACAATCCTCTATTTATATATGCAAAAAGCCTCTATTTAAAAAACCAATTTAAAAAAACAGAGTTTTTTTCCAAGGAAAGTAAAGAGCGAAGTTGGAACTTAAAACAGACGAAAATTATTAGTTCACATCCTATCAATAAAACATTGATATATATATATATATATATATATATATATATATATATATATATATATATATATATATATATATATATATATATATATATATATATATATATATATATATATATATATATATATATGTATTTATACATTGATATATAAACATTATATATAATACATTATTTATAATGTATATTGATATATATATATATATATATATATATATATATATATATATATATATATATATATATATATATATATATATATATATATATATATATATATATATATATATATATATATATCAATAAAACTAGCGCTTTGCTGAAAACGCAAAAGTCAAGTATAGAAACAGGAATATTGATTTGGGAGTCAAAAGTGAGTATGTAGCCTGACGACAATAAACGAATCTATAAAGCTTTTCACAGTCCTGAACCAGTTGTGACATCAGTAGCTTTCAGTATACAATTAAAATATCTTAAAAACATAAGCGTAAATTTAAATATTTTTTTAATTCCCATTATTTTTTAAAAACCGTTAAGAAATTGCACAGAATACAGAAATATTAGATTGATTTATCAGGAGGCATTTTGGTCTCGCCAGCTATAATACCAATAGTGAGTAATATACATTCTTAAATTGTAAGAAAAATGCTTTACCATAACCTGAAATGGAGATCAAATAAGATATAATACGAACTTTGGAAATCCGATTATTTATCTCTATACAATAGTAAATTTCAAGCTTTGTTACAAATTCTAAAGCTAGTCTATAATACTATCAAGGTGACTTTCGAACTTGTTTACAAACTAATCATGGCACGTCCTTTTCAGAATTAAATAAAAAAAACTAATTTTTTTAGCTGAAAGTAAGGAGCGACATTAAAACTTAAAACGAACAGAAATTACTCCGTATATGAAATGGGTTGTCCCCTCCGCAGTCCCACGCTCTTTACGCTAAAGCTTTTAATTGTTTTAAAAAGTAGAATTGTGGCAAAGAGTCAAACTTCAGCGTAAAGAGCGAGGGATTGCGGAGGGGACAACCCATTTCATATACGGAGTAATTTCTGTTCGTTTTAAGTTTTAATGTCGCTCCTTACTTTCAGCTAAAAAAATTAGTTTTTTTTATTTAATTTCTGAACGTTTTTGAATTAATGCATGTTTGGTTTTGGCTCTCCGCACATAAATTATTAAAATGAAACTTGTATATTAATTCTTTTTTTGGCTAAATGGCTTTCTCTTAGTTTTGATCAGACGATTTTGAGAAACAAGGGGTGGAGAAGGAGGCCTAGTTGCCCTCCAATTTTTCGGTCACTTAAAATGGCAACTAGAACTTTTAATTTTTAATGAACGTTTTTATTAGTAAGAAATACACGTAGCTTAAGAATTAACTTACATAACAAACTTTCATAACCTTATATTTTTATTATGTATACGAGGGGGTTTTTACCCTCGTTAATACCTCGCTCTTTACACTAAATCGTAAGTTTTGTCCCAATTCTTTAAGAATGACCCCTGAATCAGAAAGGCCGTAGAATAAATAGTTGAAATTACTAAAAATACTTTAGCATAAAGAGCAAGGTATTTATCTCCTCCTAAATACCTCGCTCTTTATACTAAAGTATTTTTAGAACCCCTCATATGCGTAATTATCTCTGTTCGTTTTAGGTTTCAATGCTACTTCTTCCTTTCATTTGAAAAAACGTTTTCATGTTTATTTTTCATTGTTTTCTTATAGTAGTGCTAGAGAACCCTGCGCCCTTTTCATTGAATTTTTCTTCCCTCATGACAGATTCCTCCAAGGAAAGATCCTCCAACATAGCCCCCTCTCCTCAGCCCCACCCCCAAACAAAATAAAATCCCCCTGAAAACGTCTGTACACTTCCCAATAACCATTACTATATGTAAACACTGGTCAAAGTTTGTAACTTGCAGCCCCTCCCCCAGGGATTGTGGGGGAGTAAGTCATCCCCAAAGACATAGTTATTATTGTTTTCGACTATGCTGAACAAAATGGCTATCTCAAAATTTTGATCCGTTGACTTTGGGAAAAAAATGAGCGTGGGAGGGGGCCTAGATGCCCTCCAATTTTTTTGGTCACTTAAAAAGGGCACTAGAACTTTTCATTTCCGTTAGAATGAGCCCTCTTGCGACATTCTAGGACCACTTGGTCGATACGATGACCCCTGGGGAAAAGAAAAAAAAAAAAAAAAAAAACAAACAAATAAACACGCACCCGTGATTTGTCTTCTGGCAAAAAATACAAAATTCCACATTTTTGTAGATAGGAGCTTGAAACTTCTATAGTAGGGTTCTCTGATACGCTGAATCTGATGGTGTCATTTTCGTTAAGATCCTACGACTTTTAGGGGGTGTTTCTCCCTATTTTCTTAAATAAGGCAAATTTTCTCAGGCTCGTAACTTTTGATGGGTAAGATTAAACTTGATTAAACTTATATATTTAAAATCAGCATTAAAATGCGATTCTTTTGATGTAGCTATTGATATCAAAATTCAATTTTTTAGAGTTTTGGTTACTATTGAGCCGGGTCGCTCCTTACTACAGTTCGTTACCACGAACTGTTTGAAAACGAGACCCAGTCATTGAGCTGAGCCATTGTGCAGAAGTGATACCAAATTAAAAGGAAAAACATAAAACAACAATCCTAAAATTGATTGTTGTTTTATCTCAAAAGGGATTGATCCTAAAAGGGACTGATAATATTTTTATTCTGTAAAAAGTGTCCTTAATTGGTCTGCTTTTACTATACCAAAACTAATATGTTATTTGGCGATTTCAATAAAGCGCTAGTCTTCTATAATCCTAAAAACATAGGAAAAAGTAATTAGTTGGTTTGTACTAGTTTTATTGATATATATTAGATGGGCTGTGATGTAATAATTTTTGTCCGTTTTAAATTTCAACTTCGCTCTTTACTTCCCTCAGAAGAACTTTGTTTTTTAAATTAATCTTCATTCGTTTTTATTAAAATTTAATGTAGAAATACCGTTGCCTTGATATTTTTTATTTATATGGAATAATATACTTTCTTTTTAAGTTTTAATGTCACTCCTTGGTTTCAGTTGAAAATTTATTTCAATATAATTTCTAATTATCACCAATCCTGGGGATATAAGACGCCTCTAGAAAATGCTGCAGACAACCTTGACAGTTACGAAAAACTTTTAGTCTATAGCACAAAGTTCATTATCCACCCTTCACAAAATAATACATGTTTTCCAGGAACGTTTATTTTTCGACAAGCAAAAAACTGTTTTTACTCGGCCGACTTCGCCTGAAAAACCCACAGTGAAAACAAGGCTTTATAAATCATCTACTGACTAGCAGAAACTAGAAGGCTACTGTAACGAAATAGAGCTGTTTAAGGGTTCATTTAAAACCTTATATTTATACCCAATCATTTTTTATAAATTAGATTTGATAGCGCATTCCCACAAAGTGCACTTTCGGTTGTTTTTCCCATTTTTTAAAGGAAAAAGGGACTTTTTCCAATGAGCTGATTAAAAAAGGGTGCTTTTCAAACCTAGGCTGGAACAAGAAGCTAATGGAGCACGGACATCCCTTCCCCTCAATTACTGCCGTTAGAACAAGCACGCAGACTTGATCACAGAGTGAGATGTGAACGTTCAATTCAAGACTGTTGATCAGTCAAGCTTAATGTTTGATTGATTTTTGATGGAAAGGATTTAGTCTTAGTTGATTTGTTGTCCCAATTACCTTTTGATTTTAAGATAATTAGGCGATTTATGAAACTAAATAAGAGGGTCTGGAGGGGGAGTATATGATAAGAGTTCTGATAAACCTCCAATTAAGGGCTTTGGATCATAATTCTTGCAATGCCTCCAGGCTCTTCCACTTAAGAAGTGGCATCAAAAGTGGTGTTTATATTGCTATATGGCATTTATGGATGGTAAAATTGATATAAAAAAAAGCGCATGGAAATGAGTGATAGGCTTAAGATGACCCTTCCCTGGATATGCCTTATAAAATGAGTGCATCGGATTAGCAAAATAAGTGGATTACCCGAAAAGTAATCAATAGAAGGGATAAACCATGATGAAAATAAAGCCCAAGATGGAATCGAACGCATGATAATCTAATTTGAAGTCCATCGCTGTACTAACAGAACCACACCTCTAATAATGAAATTTAATATATTAGTGTTTGTAAGGATTTAATTGCGTAGCTCGTTAAGGGGGTCTGGCGGAGGAACATACAGCAGGTATTCTTGCAAACATAGAGTTAAGGGTAATTATGGAGACCATAATTATTACAATGATACGATTTTATGCTTCCAAGATATTCCACTAGAAAAGTGGTAACAAAAGTGTTTTTTCAGTGCTATATCTGACTTACGAACGATAGAATTTATAAAAAGCTCGTAGATATGAGCAAAAGTTTGCAAATGAGCCATTAAACATCGCTCTAAAAAGTTCTGGTAGCCCACTATCCCCAGCTTTTCCACTTGGGACATGGCACAGAAAGGGCCATTTTTAGTGCCATTTCAAGCATTCAGATAGTGGAATTTATAAGAAGAACGTAGATATGAGCAAGACTTTGTATATAAGCTATCAAAAATCTATTCAAGATGTTCTAGAATCCTACTAGCCCCACCCCTTGAGGAACGGCATAAAAAGCGCCTTTTTCGTGCCATACGGCACATACAGATGGCGGAATTTATAAAAACCGTGGATATATACAAATTGTTTTTGAATGAGCTCGTAACCATCTCTATGATGTTCTAGTAAACCGCTAGGCCTGGAAAAAAGAAGAAAAAAAAAGATCGTTTTAATGTTTTTTTATTTTTAGTTCCTATTGACTGTGGTTCGCTCTTTACTATGTTGAAGCTAATGCTTCAACCATAACAAAGAATTCTTTGCAAATTCTCGCCAGAATATTGTTACCATTGAAATATTTAAAATCTAATAGATGGTAGAAAATGTAAAAACCAAATAAATATAAGCAATAGCTTTTAATTGAGCCATTAAACATCTATCTATAATGACGTGATAGACTGCTAATGTTTCAATAGCTTACTGATAAGCGGGCGATTTCTGAAACTTGTTAAGGGGGTTGGGAGGTGGAGTGTATGGGAGGGGTTCATGTAAACCTCCAATTAAGGATTCTTGAACATAATTATTACAATAATACTTGTTTCGTACTTCATAGTTTCTCCACTTAAGAAGTGACACCAAAAGTGTCGTTTTTCCATGGAGGGTTGTTCTCCTTTAGGGGTGACCGGGTCGAACCAGCAGTCGTATGCTGTTGAAAAACATGCCACCCGAACGAAAATTTAACTACCTAATTTATTTAGTAAAAAAATATATGTGGACAAAAAACAACCGCAAAATGACGATTTCTAGCACTGTATTACGCAAAGCAGCAATGTTGGCCAGAACAGGGACAAAATTTTATTGAGAAAATAATTTGAAAACTATGGGCATTTATATAACCTCCCAGTTTCACAGGGCTTCTAGATGTACAGTATAACACTTACTAACTCAAACTCCCTAAGCATGCATACAGTTCATAGGAAATGAACCGTTATCATTGATCGTTATTTCAATCAACTAACATTTATGAAAAATCGGATAGTTGCACCAACTATTATTCTGAAATTCAACTTACTCTTTTATGGACAATCAGGGGGAAAGCATCAAAAGCATTATGAGCCATCCTGACTGAGTGGATTAATGTGCTGTATTTAGAATCCAGGACAGCGAGGGTTCGAATCGTAGTATTTCCAATTATTTAGTTTGGAACGGGGTTCGGTGGCATGACTCTGTAAGCTCAGTCAGAGTCGACCCAGCTCTAAATGGGTACAGGGAGGAATCTGGGGAAGGTAAACAGGAAGGGTGTGTCAAAGCACAGGATGGTTGGCCCCCAACCTCCTATTGCACTTCCTGGCTTAAGGGCCAAGAAACGGAGGTCAGCACCGCCGGTAGGGACTTTAAAGTCTAATGCTACATTCATTCATAGATCTGCTTCAGATGAACTGAGCAAATATTCGGACGGCTATGGATTTACCTCTGACCTCTCTTCAATAGGAAGAATTTGGGATGAAAAAAGGATGAAGCGTGTATTCTGAGTGATTGATCAAATAGGCGACTTTATGCAACCAAAAGATAGATGCGGTCTCGGGCTCAATTCTTCCGAGTTTGTTTTAAGTGAAGGACTTTTTCAGCAAGTCTGTATCTTCTTCCTTGTAAATGGCTTTCTACCCTGGAACATTTATGTTTCAATATTTTCAAGGCGAAAAATTGTTCTAACAGTTCAAATAATTTTTCAGATTTTTACCCTGGATGCGGACAGATTTTTGAAGGCAAAATTCCAAAACTTTTCCAGAACGAAGGAACCAACGTGGTAGACGTGTTCTGCGTGCCGGTGTATACTATGCTTCTTGCAACAAATGCTTTATCACTAGATGCTTTCTTCCTTGATATTGAGGGAGCTGAATTAGAAGTTCTCAAAACCCTTCCTTTTGATAAAATTGATATAGCCATGTTTATAGTTGAATATAATAATGACTCCGAAAGATTTAATGCATTGAAAGAATTTTTTGAACAGAAGGGATATCTTTTGGACGATTACTCGAGTGTTGACACCCTTTTTATTAAGAATGAATATATGGAGAATGTGAAAGTAGATATTTCCAAGAAGGTGTTTTATGAAGAAGTCAACAAGTGGAAGCAGTTGAAGCCTTTAGTGAATTAATGTTTAAATATTTTTGTGTCCATAGCGGATGCTGATACTCGTTGTTCGTACTCACAAGCTATTTTATATTTTTGTATAACAATTAAACTTTATTTTAAGTTAAACATCATTTCTAAGTCTCTTTAGTTTTACTGTATTTACGTTTCATGGATTTCTTATTCATCTATCTAAAGGGATTCGTAAGCGCTTAAACACCAATTTGTCTTCTGGTTAAGCCCTTTCAAAATTTTGTTTTTAAACATTTAATAGTAAGAATGTTTAACCCAACTCTGAATCTAGAAGTATTGACATTACTATAGACTACTCTAAATATAGAACACACAGACACTTTTTTGGATAGCCTATATTAGATAAAATATAGAGTTTTCTTCAGTGAAAACAAGGAGCAAGCTTCATACTTTAAACGAATAAAAATGATCCTACATGTGAAAAGGGTTGTCATCTCCTCAACTCTCACTTTTTAAACTAAACTTTGTCGACCATTTTCTCAAAAGCGCTTTGAAATGCAGCTAATATAGGCCGTCAGTATTAGAAAGTGTTTTACTTACTGATTACTTACCAAAACATTCGGACCAAAAACTTTAATAGACTTTGTATTAAATTGATCTTGATTTAGAGCATTCATTCTTGAAGTATTGAGACCTAAAAGTTGAGCTTTTAGGTCTCAATACTATCGTAAAGAAACGTATCTGAAATATCGTAAAGCGTACTATATTCGTAAAACGTAAAACATAAAACGTAATATAATCGTAAAGCGTAATATTCGTAAAACGTATCTGAAATATCGTAAAACGTATCTGAAAATATCTGAAATATCGTAAAATATCTGAAATATCAGAAATATCGTATCGTAAAGAAACGGTGGTTGATGAGGGCTGAACGGTTACTAATTCTGTTTATTCGATGTTTAATACTGCTCTTTATTTTTCACTCGAAAAACGTCTTTTCTTATATTTCAACTATATTCAGTTTTACTATCATGTAGGTTTTTCCTAAGAATGGAACATCTAACCCTCCCCTAGTGTCCAAAGGCTCGTCTATGCAACTTTATATTCAATGCTAAAGCACACCTTTTTGCAATAAGGAGGCATTTGTTATCCCTCCAGCATTCGTATTTTACGCTTAGTTCAAATATATTCTTCCAAATAAAGGGAAGTCATATTCTAGATTCCCAATTAATCTGAAGAACCTTTCGTAGAAAGTTCACCAATCTAGGGATGAAAACATTCTTTGGGGGGCCTTGATACAATTTATGGATGCCAATACCGTATCCAAGAGGTTTCAAAGCCTCGCGCCATATAATACTAACCCTTATACTGCTACTACATCTAAAAAATTGTCCTACCCTAAAGTTTCCAGAGAGTCACTGGCGGGCCCTTCTACTCCGTATGCCTGTTCAAAACCTCTGCTTTTACCACCTCCAAAGAAATCCTCGATTCTAATTGGAAGAAATACCTTAGGCTATATTTTATAGTCTCGTTCTCGTTTAATCCGGAGTGCCAGGCCTTTCTGTTACCACCCTACAGATTATTTAGTACAAACAATCCATGGTTCGTTCGTTACCTCTCAGCCGTCAATCGAACCTTGAAAAATGTCTAAAAACAGGTGCATTACTAATAACAATGCATAAAGGTATTATAAGGCTCTGTAGATGTTTTTAGCCCCCCCCCTACTAAAATTAACTTTTGACTACTCACTTGAAGCTAAATAATTTATAGACTCATTTAAAGCTATTGAAAGTTGAAACAAAGAAGAAAAAGAAATTATGATGACGATGAGGATGATATTTAATATTGCTCCTTACTGTAATGGCTGGAGAACCAGGCATTTTGCAGAAGTATTGTGTTCAGAATAGAAGAAAAATAACTAAATGACATCAGAAACATCCAAAGAATACATGACAGTAGAATGAGATGTGGCAGAAGGGTTGGAAGATAGGAAGAAAAGGGCGGAGGTATAGGATCTCCACTTGGAGGAGAGTCCTGTGTCGATCAAAATTCAAGCGAAAACAGTTTAAGGGCAATTCCAATACAACAGAGGCAGTTAAAGTGGTGAGAACATAGTGATAAAAAAAGGGCTGGAAGAAAGTAAAAACAGGAGCAGCGCTATAAAATGTCTGCCTGGAGGAGAGCCTTGCGTCGGTGGACTTTCAAGCAAAACATGGTTTAAGGGGAATTATAATGCAATAGAGACTGTTATAGAGGTGAGATTAGAGATAATTTATGTCTTTAGTAGAAATAACTGTTATAACTTGAGAGTAATGTTGAGATAAAAAGTTCAAATGAAAATAAAAAGATCGTCATATCCTCAGAATAGATATAGATGGTCGCAGGTTGAAGTACTAGTTTACCTAGTCATTTTTAATTGACGGTCGGATTGTAAAGTTGGTAACCTGATTACGAAATCTCAATTTTAATCGAAGAGCAAATTTTTAATTATACTTTGTTATAATAGGAGTGTACCCGGGACACCTATCCATAAGATTACATGATTTGATCAGGTTTTTTTTATGTTTGTGGAGTTGCGCCCGATGCCATCCGAAAAAAATTCTTGTGTATGTGCGTGTCATAGGCAATCCCACAGTTTTGTTGGTGTTTTTGATTTAACAGTGTTACTTCACTACAAAGTTAGGTTATAAAATGAAAATTTAGAATATTAAACAAGGTCGTAAGGGAACTTAGTATAAACAAAATTTCGTTTATAGATTAGTATGGTATCTATAAAGATAGTATTTATTCATAAGAAAATAAGTATGGTATATGGTGCTAGTACCCACAAGGACTCCATGGCCTGTAAAGGAGGCAGAAAACAATCATGAGTTGAAACACTAACTAAACATAAAGAAAATAATCAGTGAATGACAAAAAAAGTGCATTTCAAAATTTTGAAAAACAGCTATTTTTGGTATCTTTGTTGACTACTGTATCCCCGAAATTGCCACTCCTAGATTCTGAAAATTACCCCCCCCCCCAAAAAAAAAAAAACTTTTTCTAAAATTGATGCGATTATCGCTCTGTCTTTGATACTTAAAAAAAGTTCAAACAATAATTCTTCCTGTTCATCTTTTAGGATTTCGATGAATCAGCTTCGATTATCACAGAACTTAAAAACCAATTATTCAAATACTGCATTGGACATGTTTTGTATAATAATTATTTACCAGCGTTTTAACGTAAATCATAACTAGTAAATGGAATATTGATACTAAAGGTCTTTGAACTTTTGTTCTTTTGCGAAAATCACGCTTGTAAACAATTTAATTAGCGTAAGCACTTCTTGACTAGAAATTGTTAGATTTAACATTGTTAGTATTACCACTTAGAATCAGAATACTTACATATTTACCTTGATCGATTAGCCTGATAACAAGCATCTTCACACCGAGAAAGTAATGCATATATTTGTTTTTAACTTGGATTTATTTTGTTGAAAATTGAGTTTCTGATTAATATAACTAACATAAAAGATTTCTAGATCAATACTTTCCCAGCCTATCATTCTTATTTTTCTAAATGTAGTTGAAAAACAACCACTTTTATATATTTCATATACGTAAAAAAAAAATTTCACTTTGTCTGAAGTATTGGAACCTACCCTAAAGGAGAATATGCATCTTCTTCTTGAGAAATTCAACCAATCATTTTCACCCCATATTGTGAGGAAGTTTTTTTATTAAGTAAATGAATAAATCATGCGACTAAGACAGTTTATTCATAAATTGAAAGGCAACAAGTCGTTTTTCATGAATATTGTAAAGATCGTTTTCGAATCAGATAGATGTTTTATTTATAGATAGAAAAACCAGCTGAGAGAAATTCTCACTTTTTTTCACTATTTGATCCATGTTAAATAGAGAGAAACCAAAATGGTGTGACCTGGGGAAGACAGTGAAATCTAGCCGTAAAATTTTGTTGAATCTACCCTGTAGTCAGGGAGCCACTCAACGAAAATGTGTCGGGTAGGTGATCAGTGAGCAGCAGAAGGTTTGACAACGGAATATGGGTAATCGATAGCGCTGATCACGAAAATGGGCGTTATATACTCGGCCGGGGGGTGCTTGACCGCGAAAATTGAAAATTTCGCGTTTTTTTACTATTAAATCACGTTTCGGAAAAATTTCCACAATGATCGCCAAATCTTTCGTAACTGATGCCAGAAGTGACGAGTACAGTAGGGACCATCGCGAATGACCTTGAAGCTTGCAATTTTAATTTTTTTTATTCGCGCTGGAAAAGATTTCGCGCCTAGATCCAGCTGGTAGTGGATAGTTTTATTATCTCAGACAGGAAGATTGCCACTATACTCAACAATGACCTTGATTACAACTCTCTTTCATTCCTAATCAGAATTATTAGTAAACTTGACAAGATTATTATTCAATAAGCTTGAATAAACAAAAAAAAGACTACTATACTAACACCTGCTACGGATTTCGTGAACGGCACTTGTTACTACAAAAGTTAAAAAGTTGCTCAGCATATCAAATTATCCATCAAGCATATCAAACTCGTCCATAAAACACTTCCCACCACAGTCACAAAGTAAATTGCAAGGTCTATTTCCAGCACATGAACATTTTTTTGTACAGCGCTTGCACGAGCAGTACTGGGGGACCACACCTTCTGGAAATGCCTGAAGGGTATACACAACTGGCCAAACCCCACCGTCTTGAAACATCCAGCCAAATTGCAGGGGATCCAGAAACTGTGGCTTTGCTCGATTTGCTTGCAAAAAAATGTCCAACTGCAGGTACACGCGCTTAGCATGACACTCAAAGGCAGCGTCAGATGGTGGCAAATACTTAAGCTCCCGCTTTCGAGGGCACAAATGCACTCTTAATTCATTAAGAGAGGTAAAGTGGTCTGGGTCTTTTCCGTATGAGGCAACAACGACCTTTTTGCAAATCACACTGAATTTTTCTAGAACCGCAGGGTCGAGCTTTGACTTCTGTATCTCTTGGACAAGCAAAGCAATCGGTTTCTCCAATCCCCATTTCTCGACAGCCTTGGCCACCACTCGTTTTCCTTTAGAAAACATGAAACCCACGGTATCACACCCTGAAAGCGTATGAAGAAGGCAGATGGAGTGAACAAAATCGTTCGGTAAATTGCTGCAAAGCCGATGTATAGGCACTAAATAGCTGTGGAACCTGACATAAACTTTCCGCTTTTCACAATTTGGGTGGTTCCCAAGGAATAACTTGTAGTGATATAGCAAGACGACAACTATGTCTGTGTCATTCGCATCGACCAAAACGACATCGAAACCCCTCTCCAAACAGTCCAACATGTGTAACACAACTCTTGTATCGGCCTCTTCATGGGTACAGCTCAAACGCTCTTCAAAGTTTGTATCAGCATTTCCACTTCTGTTGAGCATCACCATTCTCATCCGGTCTCGAAAGCCTCCTGAGAGGTCCACAGTGAACCCTGCTTGCAGCAGGTGAACTGAGTTTTCAAACTCACCGAATAGAAACTCAATCAGTCTTGCCTTTGTCTTGGAATTTGAGAGCAACGAGTTCCAGTAATCTAGGTTTAAGTGTCTACCTAGAGCTACCGGAGACCTGTTTGAACATCCTCGCTGCTCATGGCAACCACCGCAGTCCTTTAGGCAGATCACCTTGCCTTCTTCGTCGGAATATCCAAAAATCCCATCATATCTATCTGCAAGGACGTGCAGCTCCTTAACGTTGCTGTTGAAAGACACAAGCGTAGAAAATGTCCGTTTTCCATAGCTCTCAACGGTTTCCGATGGATTTGGTGGATGGCTTCTGAGGTAGGGCATCAAGTCTACCACCCTTGAGTGAGTCGACTCACTGCTAATCTCGAGGTTAACGGGCCACTCGCTCAAGCTGATTTTTGTTTTCAAATACTCCAGAAGAGCTGACTTTGTTCCTGTCCGAAGCACAACCATTCCAGATATGGCACTTCTCTGGAATATAGAAGGTGCATATGGAAGAAGCTCATGGGAAAGCAAATTCTTTAGATGGTGAAGTCCTCTTTCGCCTGTAAAGTCAACACTCACCAATACCCTTTTGACCGTTTGAAGTTCAACATTGGTAAGGCTATTTACAGCACTAGAAGTATTGGTTGCTTTTTTCTGTTTCGCCTTCTCATTATTCATGACCTTTACTTTGCTAAAGGCACCTTTTTCACCGTCCAAGTAGCGATCAACCGCTCCGCTTCCAACAGATCGCACACTGAGGAGATTGTCAGCTATCTCACTATCAACTGTCTCAAGCGTATAAATATTCAGCATATCTTCGTCAGTGGATCGAAAGGGATTGAGCCTGGCTTCCAGAACAGACTTCACTTTATCAACAGCCATGTGTTGCCGCAGAACGAAGGAAGGGTTATCTTCGTGGTGAGAGGAGTCAAACTCAGTCTGGGGAACAATGCGTAGCATCTCAGTGAATGTAGACGAGACTGAGGCACAGAACGGAAGAGTTAAAGTCCACTTCACCAGTGCCAACTCATTCATGGTAATACCCGTCATTCCACCTTCCGTTTTTGAATCTAAATTAATGGTAGATTCTACAGCATGGTCTGGGGATATGCAGTTGAATTTTGCATTCCTCCTCTTCACATTGAACAGTCCATTGTGGAATGCCTGATCTACTTCTTGAGGTTAGCCCTGCATCTCAGCCAGGTACTCAATCAAGCAAGTGCCATACTTATAGTGACCACATGCAACTAAATAAGGAAGCATTTTACTAGCTCCTTCAAGATGGCCATCCCAGTCACCAGATCTTTCACTGTACAAAAACTGCCACAAAACCAGTACCATTTCTTTGTACTGCTTCCAGAACTTGTGGGTTTTTGAGCGTGCACGAGAAGTCTCGAACCTTTCTAACCACGGGGACAATGCGGTAAGTTTTTCCTTTAAACAGTTCAAGTTCTCATCACCCTCTCTTGAGATCTTCAAGTTTTGCAGTAAATCTCCCATTTCTTCAAAGATAGTGATGCACGATGAATCGTCGGATTCTGCGCAAAAATTTTCGAAAGCTTCCCAGTACAGAATGGATATTGCCTCGAGGACTAACGTATGAGCAGCGAGAGCTTTATAGTACGGTTTACCACTCATCACTTTCTTTGCGGTTCCTTCCAATAGAATTCCAGTCTCGTAAATCACCTCTTCTAGACCCGAGCACTTCATTATATGACCGATGGCACCCATGAAGTTCATTAAAATATGAAGACCGGCCATTCTGAGGACAACATCAGAATATGCTTCAGGATTTCTGACTCTCAGAGCATGAACGATTTCATATACGGCCTGGTCACATGTGACGACGGTGTAACTCAGTCCCAGTTCTCTGGCAGTTTTCTGGAAAGACTTAATGACTGCTTCCACGACTGCTGGGTTCGAGGGAGAGTGGGGAACCACTGGCAGGTATCCGATCCTGGTAACAGGAATATCAGCCTTACAGCCATACACTGCTGAGAAACACTTGAAACCAAAATATGGTTGAGATTCTGCCGAGTCACTTGATACATTAATGAGCTGCGTCGGCAAAGCTCTACAAAGAAGCCAGATCGTGAAAAAGTCTGAAACGGGAACTTTCTGGTCACCTGACAAACCAATGAGATCGCTGCATTTATCGGTCGCCTCTATTTTTCTCTTGAGGTACATCTTCCCAAACTTTCCAGGCTGAATCAGATTTGAAGACGACAGGGAAGGGTTTCTGTTCCAACTTTTCTTCAAAGAACACGCTTTCTTTAGTGGGCCGTCCGTGTTTGGTTGCATAATGATGCTTGTCGTAATATGTGACGTCGAACCGTCAGACGTCTCTTCCCGAAATAAAAGTACTCTTAAGCAAAATGTAACAAAAACCCTATTATTCCTTTCGAAAATTGCTCCAAGGACACCTGAAGAAGAAACAAAACTGGAAGATAGGATTCAGGTTGCTGTATACGCGAAGCGGCAACGGCGTTTTTTGTCGGCACATTTTTGAGTCCGTCGGAACAAACTGGACGCCCCCCCCCAAAAGCTAAACGGCTAGTGACGCCCCTGATGGTATCTGATACCACGGTCTAAAGTCGTTTTCGTAGTTACCGAAGTATCTGATACCCTGATGCATTCACACTGGATAGATGCCGCTGCTTATCCGAGCTAAAAATTGGGTCAATCCGCTTTTCTGTCAATAGTTCAAAAACGAGAAGAGTTAGAGAATTTCTGGATCAGTCATTTTGTAGGACAATAAATTTCCTACAGAAGCCATTAAAAAAAATACACCTCAGTCAGGCAAATTTTCAAGATGGATCAAGATTAATCCAAAAGAGAGATAAATTGTGTTAACTTTTTCGTCGAAATTTTGTGATTACAACTGAACGGCAAAAGATAAAAATTTTTTGAAAAGAGAATATGATTCTTTATTTAATTACCTTCGATCTGAGGTATAGCTGAACAATTTTGGAGTAACCTGTAATTTTTTATCGATTTTAATATAATTTTTGCCAGTTAAGATGGATTTTTAGGGAATTTGAAGAAATGTGGATGTCGCACCCATTTGTCGACTATATAACGCCGATTTTCGTTTTCAGCATGGTCGATTGCATTAGATTGCACACTCAAACCTTCTGCTGCTTGCTGATCACCTCAATCCTTAAATATCAACATTTCTCTCGTGTGGCTCCCTGACTACTGTATAATTTTTCACCTTCATGGGTGGTACTGACCCGATACGCATTTGGTTTGGCAGCCTAAATGGATTTATGGTAGTGCCTGTAATTTAAACCATGTCTAACAACACTTGTTGAGATTAATGTCTCTGTTACCGTGAATGTCCTAAATTAGGTTAATGTCGACATTCACCGTGGAAAGCCCAAAACTCATTTTTCTCTGCATAGATTCAATAACGAAATTCAATTTCGTTGTAATATTTTTCGGTAGCTTGTTTTCGAGTAGCTTTGAAAAAAAAATTTTAAAATATCATTGTCTAAAATTTTTCATATATAATATTCAGTTAAATTAGTTTTATTTTTTATCAAAGGGTCTCTTTAATTTTCTAATTAATGATACTTTTTTTTCGAAAATACATTAAATAGTAATAGGCGTGGTAAAAGTAATCAGAAAAACAAAGGTTTGCGAGAGGTTAACTTCATTAAAACAGAATGAAAGTTAGGTCATGTTTGGTTGGCAAAAAACATAGGTTGTTGCTCTTTAAATAAAGCATTTTTTGCAGATTCTGTTTTCTATGTTCTCAGTCTGCTAAAACGGCCTTGATAGACTGACTTGACTTTCGGATAATTCAAGTTTTAAAAATAAATCTAGATAACGTAAAAAATAATGAAAACATAGCCTCATTGTATTTCAAAATGGTATTGACGTGCTGCACCGCCCTCCCCACTCTTACCCCCCACACCTGTTTGTCTTAGAAGAATTATAGGTATTTTATTAGTCTTTATTTTAATTGTTTTTTTTTTATTTCTAGTCCTTTACCCTGGCAATGGACAGCTCTATACCGGAAAAGTTCAAAATTTATTCCAGCTTGATGTGAACAGAGTAGTTGATGTCTTTTGTGTCCCTGTCTACACCATGTTACTGGCGACTAATACATTATCACTTGACATTTTCTTCTTAGATGTGGAAGGGCCGGAACTAGAGATCCTGAAAACAATTCCGTTTGATAAAATTGACGTTGCCATTTTTGTAGTGGAGTACAATACTAATCCTGAGAAGTTGAAAAAGCTAAAAGCATTTTTTGAAGAGAAAGACTATATTCTGGATGACAATTCAAATATTGATACACTTTTTGTGAAAAAAGAGTACATGGAAAATATAACGGTTGATATATCAAAAACAGTATTTTATGAACAGGTGAAAAAGTGGTATGGTTTGAAACCACTAGTGGACTAGTCACATGAAGTGCATTTTTTATGCTTTACACCAGTGATGATTTTAATGCTCTCTTTTAAAAATATACCTAAAATTAAGGTTTTTGTAGCCTGCTATTGTAGGGTTTTTAACATTGATAATGAATTAAGGAATAAATTAATTTAAAAAGTTAAACTAAATTAAGTTTATATTAAAATCAAATAAATCGAAATTACCAGTAATTAAGTTACAACCAAATTTAACAATCAAAGTAAATTAAATTATGTTTAGTAATTATATTTAGTAGTCCAGTGAGGTCTACAAAAAAAAATATTCCTTTTAAAAATAGTGATATAAAATATTAAACTTAAAACATTTTTACTTTAAAACCATTATAGAAATGAAAATCAAATAGCTGCTGAACAAATTGACTGATTTGTTCAATCGCATATTTAATCGGCCGATTTGACCGACGACTACCTTTTCATAAGATTAGGAATAAAACATTTTGCCGGTCGGGAGTGGTAAAAAAATGGCTCACAAATTTATGAAATTTATGTGGCAAAAAACAAGCCGGTGAATTAAATAGAACAAGTTAAGATGGAATTTCTTGATAAGCATTTGATAAGTTTTGAAAATAAATTAGTAAATCTTTACAAGAAAACCTTTAACGCATCATCAGAGGTTTAATCTTAACCTCCATTCAATCTAACTTTACGTTTTAGCAACTGCATTTTTTAATATTAAGAACGAAACAATTTGTCGTGAAAAGTCTATAGGAGATAATACTCAAATGCTAAAAATGTCTAAAAAGGTCGAATGCTAAAAATGTCAAATGTCTTCGCGTTAGTCTTCAGCATGCTCAAAGCCACTAAAAATATTTATTTTGAACACGAATAAATATTTAAATAAGGTCAGGAATGGTTTCTGGAGTTGGGTTTTCTCCCTAGTTTTCGAGAAATTGCATGAAAGAAGCTATTTTGTCCAAAAATGAGACTAATTTTCAGGTCTTAATCCCTCTGACTTTTTTGAAATGGCTTATTTTACTTTAACTAATCCAGGGAAAAATTGCTTAAAACTGAGTTGCATATTATTTCGCTAACATTATGTCAAACAGTTCATGGTAACGAACTGTATTAAGGAGCGACCCGGCTCAATAGTAACCGAAACTCTAAAAAACGGAATTTTAATACCAATAGTTACATCAAAAGAATTGCATTTTAGTGCTGATTTTAAATATATAAGTTTCATCAAGTTTAGTATTACCCAACAAAATTTGCGAGCCAGTGAGAATTTGCCTAATTTTAGAAAATAGGGGGAAACACCCCTAAAAGTCATAGATTCTTAAGGAAAATCCCATTATCAGATTCAGTGTATCAGAGAATCCTACTGCAGAAGTTTCAAGCTCCTATCTATAAAAATGTTTAATTTTGTATTTTTTGCCAGAAGACAGAAAACGGATGCATGTTAATTTTTTTTTCCCAGGGGTGATCGTATCGACCCAGTGGTCCTAGAATGTCACGAGAGGGCTCATTCTAACGGAAATTAAAAGTTCTATACCCTCTTTTGTGACCAAAAAATTGGTGGGCCTTCCCCCCCTCCCAAGCTCATATTATTCCAAAGTCACCAGATCAAAATTCTGAGATAGCCATTTTATTTAGCATAGTCGAAAAATCTAATAACTATGTCTTTGGGGAAGACTTACTCTGCCACATTCCCCATGGGAGGGGCTGCAAGTTACAAACTTTTACCAGTGTTTACATATAGTAATGGTTATTGGGAAATGTACAGATGTTTTCAGGGGGATGTTTTGGTTGGGGGGAAGGGGCTTAGAGGTTATGTGGGAGGAGCTTTTCATGGAGGAATTTTTCATGGGGGAAGAGAATTTCCATGAAGGGGGCGCAGGATTTTCTAGCGTTGTCTAAAAAAAACAATGAAAAAATAAATGTGAGAATTTTTTCAACTGAAAGTAAGAAGCAGCATTAAAACTTAAAACGAACAGAAATTATTACGCATATGAGGGTCGAACCTCCATCTAATACCTCGCTCTTTACGCTAAAGTATTTTTAGTAATTTTAACTATTTATTCTATAGCCTTTGTGATTCAGGGGTCATTCTTAAGGAAGTGGGACAAAATTTAAGCTTTACTATAAAGAGCGGGGTATTGACGAGGGGGTGAACCTCCTCATATACGTAATAAGACATACGAATGTAGAAGTTCATTACGTAAGTTAATTCGTAAGTTGCGTATATTTTTTACTAATAAAAACGTTCTTAAAGAATTAAAAGTTCTATTTGCCTTTTTAAGTAACCAAAAAATTGGAGGGCAGCTTAGGCCTCCTTCCCCGCTCCTTTATTTCAAAATTGTCCGATCAAAAGTATGAGAAAGCCATTTAGCCAAAAACAAATTAATATTCAAATTTCGTTTTGATTATTCATGTGCGGAGAGCCAAAATCAAAACATGCACTAATTCAAAAACCTTCAGAAATTAAATAAAAAAACAATTTTTGTAATTGAAAGTAAGGAGCGACTTTAAAACATAAGGGGAACAGAAATTACTCCGTATATGAAAGGGGCTGTTCCCTCCTCAAAACCCCACTCTTTACGCTAAAGTTTTTACCGAGTTGAGGAGGACCCCTATCATACACGGAACAATTTCTATTTGTTTTAAGTTTTAATGTCGCTCCTTACTTTCGTTAAAAAAAACTTGTTTTTTATTTAATTCTTTAAGAATGACCCCTGAATCACAAAGGCCGTAGAATAAATAGTTGAAATTACTAAAAATACTTTAGCGTAAAGAGCAAGTAATTGGGGAGGAGACGAACCCCTTGTATACATGATTAAATAAAGAACATTTTTCATTGTATCCTATGTAACATAGTCACAGATTAGAATCAAGTCTGAAAATGTGTAAAATTTTATCATAAGAAAAGAAAAATAAACTTTCCCTCATGGGCTATTTGTGACACGTGTGCCACCCATATCGTGAGAATTCATCATACCAACAGGTCCCCTTCGTCTTCGGCCATACGGCTGCCGAGATGTAACCTGGGTCCTTTGTTTTCAACAGAGGTCAATCAACCTTGCTACCACAAGTCAAAGTTTAATAGGTTGTCATAAAATAACCGAACTTAAAATGAGGGAAGTGCAGAAGAAACGACTTGTATTTTTACAACTTCCCTCGGCGTTTTTAATGAAACAATCACCAAATTATATGATGCAGACGCGAAAGTAATAAAGTTGCCTTTTTATTGCTTACTTTATTATTTCCAAATTTTAAAACAATCGACATTGTAAAATAGCAATTAACCGTCTAAGCGGAATCGTTACTAATTTATTCAAAACCTAAAAAACGGATTTTGAAATTGCTCCTTTTGTACGAGGCAATAAAAATAGTCAAGCTACAACCTTTTAATAGCTATGCATTGAGGAAGCTTTGGGGCTTACATCCACTTCAAAACCTCAAGATTTCTGTTGTCCATTTAGTTTGCCTGTTTTCGCAGTTTTTGATTAGATTGTATGTCCACCCCTTCCAACTGCTCTAAAAAATAATTCAATGTAAAAAGTTCGAAGCAGGGGCGTCAAGTAGGTCCAAATTAGGGCAATAAAAAATGATGATGACGATACTGTAGGAATACAAATCTAGGTTTTCGATAAGATATCAAATGTTGTCAATTTTAAATAGGTATAGATTAAGAGAAAAAATTCAAACTGAGTCATTCTGATATGATCAATATAATTCGAAAATGAAAGACTAAGAATTTTTTATTGAGCTTTGAGGATGGACCATAAACACGTTCTATATATTTTGTTATTTTCCGTCCAGGGGTTACCTTCCATGCGCTATTGGTGCAGACTTTCTTTCCCTACTCAATCTTTTCTTTTCTAGAAGGGTCCTGAAATTAGCCTACATGACAGGTTTATACCTATTGAAATTTTGACAAAACAACATTTTACCTTAATTTTCAGTTACTAGTTGCTTTTTCGCTGCCTTTAGTTCTGAAAATGCTATTCCTGTTATTTAAGTAGAATTTTGAGCTATATCAATGTTTTTTTTTTCAAAATTTAGGAAATGTATTTGTATATCTTTAAAACCTTATAAAATGGGATTGAGCAAATTTATGAAGCTGAAAACAATTTTGTTGTACTTCAATTAGGCAGAAGATCTATTTTGCAAGGTTACACTTTTATAACACACATATTTTTAAAGGTCGTCAAAGGTCAATGCCCTCTAGAGGGAGAAGGAGTGGAGGTAGGTACTTCAAAATACCTTCCCGGGACATACTTTAGCCTGTAGACTCATTCCTGAAAGTTTCATTTTCCTAACCTAAACCCTTTCCGAGATAGCAAGAAGTCAATTAACTAGAATTTTACCAAGCTGTATATTGTGAGTCCTTCTGATGGCTCCTTACATTTTTACTATTTTTTATACCTATATTTTATACTATTTTATAACCAATTTTATGATTTGTGCGGCAGTGTTACAGCGCTATAAGAGCTATTTTCTATTTATTTGTATCCGAGTTTGACGGGCTGTGGAATAAATGATTTTGGGAGTGAATGCTGGTTAATTGAGCAGATGACTGAGAGGGACGCATGCGCGTTATGAAAGTTTCTTCGTTTAGGCATTAAACATAGGGAATCATGTTTGATGTGATAGCTTGTTATGCTTTTAAGAAAGTGAATTCTATTATGATTTTTAGTCAAAATGTTAGACCTTGTTATGTTTTTGTATAGTTTAAAGCTGTATTTTCTTCCTCAAGCTTTGTTTGTAGACTGTATTTTGTGTTGCTACGGCCCGCAGGCTTTTTGCAATAAATCTTGTCTATCTTATCTGTCATAACCGTCCAAAATATTAAGCTGACTTCACACAATTCTTAGACATTGCAAGAAACTGATAAGCTTAAAGTTGTACAACTTACTTATTTTGAAGATCATACCTTATTTTTCTAAAAGTTTGATTCCTATTCTTCATACCATGTTTCAACAATCTCAAAGAGGCTGTATAGAACATCCTGTACTTTATATATTTAGCCACTTTGAAATGTGGTTAATCATGGAAACAAATCTAAAATTGATATAGCCTATAATATCTCTTTAAAAAAATTATTTGTTATTTCAGTTTGTATTTTAAAATGTTGATTTTTGATGTTTTATATGAAAGATCTCATAAACTGATTTGAATAACTCTTTTGGACAATCCTATCATAACCATTTTGTTGTGAAAAAGATGAAGTTTCTGATTTGCCCCTCCACACTTAGGTTTTACCAAGACCGAGATTTAGATAGCGCTAATCTAGGCCAATCAGGATTTTTCATAGGATTTGTCAGTCAATAAAAAAAACCGTATGAAAAATCTGATTGGTTCAAATGACCGCCAGGTAAATCTCGATATTATTAAAAATTAACTCAAAATTTTACTGTGAGAAAGATGAAGTTTCTGATTTGCATCATCCTCAATTAGATTTTACTAAAAACGAGATTTAGCGAGCGCTAATGTAAGTCAATCAGAATTCTTCATAGGATTTGTCAGTGAACAAAAAAAAAAAAAAACGTATGAAAAATCTGATTGGTTCATAATTACCGCTAACTAAATCTTGGTTTTAGTAAAAAACTTATTGCTAATGGGCTGAAAGCTTATCTCTGGTGGGACTACATCAACAGTAAATTGAAAAATAATAAAAAACGAAGAAGAGGTGATTGAGACAGAAGAATATTTGTATTTCTTTTCTTTGTCTATCTCGTAACAGAACCATTAGCGGTTCTCGGTTTTTTAACCAAAGGATTACAAGGGATTAAATATAATTAAATACTGAAAAAAATAGGGAATCAACAACCTATAATGAACAACAATATATAACAGTGGAAGCTTAATTATAACTGGGTTTATCACACTTCTACATCTTACAGCGACTACAGCATCGTATATTGTGTGTTCACTATCAGATTTGTTTGAGAACAGGAAAGTTCGCAACCTGAATACCCAATGTATTCGATACTGTTAATGTCCAAAATCCGGTTAATTTTGACATTCACGGGTAAGGCCCGAAATTCCTTTTTCTCTATTTGGATTCAATTAGCTTTGCGAATCAGCTTTTTCAGTCTCATGTAAGCTTTGATGGTAAAAGTAGATTATAAATCTCAGAAAATGATTAAAAACCTAACCTAACCTGTCACCATCAAACCTTGCACAAAACTAAAAAGGTGACTGGCAACACTGACTAAATGCAAGGAGAAAAAAAAAAGAATTTTGGACATTCACCGGTGAACATCGACAATCATCAATTCCGGACATTCTAACATATATTTTAAGCGACTTTTTTGGTGAAAGAACCTAAACAAACAAGAAAAGAAATTCTTAGTCAATTTGACGATTTTTATTACAACAATTCTAGGGAGTTTAGGGATATTAAAACAAAGGAAGAAACGAGTGAACCTGAACCGAATAGGAAACAAAGGGAAAGAAAAAACTGAATAAATTGCACACTGTGTAGTTAATTGCAGGAAATCCACGGCTAGTAATGAGTAATAGTTAATTGTTTTTCAATATATGTCAATAAACGATGATATTACAATATGTCGTGGAAATGGACAAACCTGTTAAAATATAAATACCCTTAAGGTAAATCTCATGAAGTTCATAGTATCCTGAAGAACACTTTCCTGTCGAGCATTTTCCCCTCCTCGAAAGCATATTTTGCGGTACTTCAAAATTAACTGTAGATTGTAATTTCCAATTATGCCAATGTACGTTTTTTCCTAAATGCAAGTTTTGAGGATTTAATATTTATTCTTTTTCAATCCTTGCCAAGCCATTTTCCTACATTGTAACATGAGGGGTGTATAGAAGCAGTTATTGGTGACTGAATCTAACAAAAAAAAAAAAAAAGAAAAATGTATAATACAAAAATCTAAAATTTAAACCAAAATTTAGTCTATCATATAAAAAGGGTCATATTTGATCAAATTACAAAATGTATGGAGTGTATGTAAATAAAGGCTAATTTGAATGAAATGGTGTATTTAAATGCTAAGGTTTTGATTACATGAATCCACAAAATAAAAAGACAAATTTATCACATCAATAGCCGTGAAATAGCCTACAATTGCTACAAAAAAAAATTAAAATGCATATTAAGTATTCTTTTTAATTCATTTTTCTACAACTGTAATAAACTGGAAACAACTAGAAAACTCGTAACAATACAGTCATATCTCAGATTCAAACCAGTATATTTAACCCAGCACCTTCTCCTTCGCCGTAAATCCGAAAACGCTCTCCTAAATATTTGATTTTCAAAAACACAAAGGCTAGTTGGACCCACCCCCCTCCAAAGTAGAATACTAGCGACATACCAGATTTCAGCATAAAATAAAAAGTTAAAAAAGAGCGTTTTTGGCATAGTGAAATAAGCACTATCCTAAACACAAGGATTATATTACAAGGGAACAACAGTTTATTAGAGGGCCTTCTCTGTGATAATACCAAAATGAAAGAAAAAATTCGGTTCTTAATTTAAATTCTACAACAAACTGGATTTAAAGAAACATTTCTACAAAATTTTCAAAATCGCAACTCTCTTGCAGATTAGAACAATCAACAGAGGATTCTACTTTTGACACGATTTCTTTTCTTTTCTTCTTCTTTGCGTTTCTTTTTCTCCTTCTTTCATTCACCTCCCGTTGCCTTTTTGCTGCAATCCCACATTCTTACAGAAACTGGCCCTATATTCTAAGTATGTTCCTGAACTCAATCATATACAGCATCAATAATTTGAGGGGCTAAATTTACTGTTATGTACCATTTTACACTGAATATAATAACAGTTAATGATAATTGAGTTCTGGAATACACCTTCAATGGATTTTTATACGAGTAATTATTTTTATTTCAGATTAGAATAGAACACACATTGCATACTGAGCTTCAAGGGGGGATTTCAAGATATCAGATCTGTTTGAGCTTTTTTGGCTATTATGCTTGAAGGCTGCTACATCGCTATTTTTTTGGCTATTTTTTCTATATTTTTTTGGCTATTATGCTTGAAGGCCGCTACATCGCTTGAGTTGTTCAGATGGATAATTATGCAAAAAATGAAAATGTAACTAGCCATAGATTAGGGGAGAGGACAAGGTGCCGTCAAAAAACATTGCCAGAGGGGGAGAAATTTCTAGGGAAAGGGATTATTTTCCGACAAATAGGCGTAATCGTTACAAATCAAAGTATCTTAAACGTGTCAACCGGTAGTAATATCTTTGTTAAAATGAAAATAATTTGGTTTATAAATAGAACGAAAGAAAAAAAGGGGGTAAATACGAAGGGATCTAGGATTCCAGTTTTTCTTCCCCTTTCTTAGGACCCATTACCCTTCTAATGGTGAATTCTATGAGGAGAGATCAAGCGCTTCGAATGCAGAACCTTTAAGACCCTAATATCCGTTTATTTTACATGTTTTAAATATTTTTTTCGCCCTGTTTTCTTTTAGGATTTCTGAGATGGTTCCTAGCGGAAATTTCCCCTTGTCTACGGGTATGAGTTTACACACACACAAAAAAGGCGATTCACTCTTAGGTTCTAATCGAAAATTAGTTTGTATTACCAGTCACTTGTACTTATAAAACTAGAAGACTATGCTAGTAACAATTTCATGATGGATGCACCGGTATCCGCAGCTTAGTAAGGAATTACGCTTCAAAAACCTATAACAACAGCGAACAGAGTTCTTAAATCTCCTACGTAGCCATCAGCTCCCACATTGGCAGATATCAGTTACGTTCAAGTACTTAGGACAATTTTGTACTTCCTTCTCCGAACTTACCAGGAACTTTTGAGAAAACCCATTTAACTCATCTTACACTAGCATGCCTGAAATCGAGTTATTATTAAAACCGGATAACTTATTGGCAATTCTTCTAAAGCCTCACACTATATCCCACACTTAAAGCCAATGAAAATATTTAAAATCAGATCATCTGTCATCGCAAATTATATTTTCTTGTCCGTCAAATTCTTCTTAAAGTGGTGATAGAAAGAAACAAGCATCCCAGATCACATGGCAGGGGTGAGGGGCAGAAGTTTCTTAGAGGGGATACCTAAACTAGCAAACCAAAATTTTGGTTATGTATATTATTAATTTTCAAGATGGCATGCACCACCGACGGTATATCCCGAAATTATCCGAAAAATCCAAATCATAAAAATAATATAAAATTAGTGATTTTATTCATAAATAATGGGGCGAATTCTATTGCAGTTGCCTCCATCTGCGCAGGAGGCATATCTTAAATAAAAGCATTCACGGCTTAAATAAAAGCATTGACACGGCTTAAATAAAAGCATTCAATTTCTATTTAGTGGACGATTTTTCTAGCAAAGCAGTGCATTCGAATACCAATGCCATCTAGGTTTACAAAGAAAATGTTGAATTTAATTATAAAAACCCAAATTAAATGTTGGGCGGTGATATTTTTTTTTAATCTCATTTGTTTTTGCTTCCCATTGGGCCAAAAAATTGCCAAAATGGCACAGTATGCATATATGTGTTAATTTTTAATCTAGCCTAAATTCTCGAAAAGTGGTGAGAGAAGGATTTAAAACACCTCAAGTGAAGAAGCAACTTTAATAAAATCATTTAATTTTCATTCACATTTTCAACAACACAACTCATCCTAATAAAGGAGCATTTTAGTAACAAACTCCAAGGGATATTTGTCCTTAACCACCCTTGGGATATAAACAATACAAAACAATTGTTGTAACACCAAAGTACAAGGGAAAAGAACGCTGGAAGCGACACATCCCAGTCAGCGCAAATCTAAAATACTGTTATCACTTTTTCATTCACACTCATACTGTTGTCATGATGTCCTTATACAAACGAGGGATCGAGCAAGAAGAGAGAATTAGCGGGTGAGTCCCCCCATTTCGTCAAAACTATCAATAATTACAAAATATTCAGATAATTATTATTAATATGACTTCGCGTTAATGAAACGAAGATCATATACTTCTCTTCAAAGTAATATTGATTTGTAAGGTTTTACAAGTAAAAATGTACCTCAATGTGGTCTTCCACGTTAGTCCCCAGTCAAAAGAGCCCCCCCCCCCCAAAAAAAAAGAAGAAAAATCAGAATTTTATTCACTTAGAGATATTTTTACATGACAATGTAAGAGAGAGGGGGTGGGGAAAATGTATTTTTCAAAATCTAATGGTGAGGGGGGGGGGGGTTCAAATTTGTCATTTTCTAATGAAAATACAAAAAATGCATTTTTCAATGAAAATACCCCCCAAAAAGTTGTTTTTCAAATACGTATGGGGAAGAGGCGCATGTCACCTCCCCAATAACGCCACTACTTTCTATATATTTTTCCTGAATATTAAAAGAAATTTTAAGTGAAAACGGACAAAGACCTGGGCGATATTCTATTTAGTCTCTAAATATCCATGTACTATAAAATCAATCTAAAACCTAATCAATAGTTATAAAAAAAGTTAGTATCTTTATTTTTCAGGTTTCGAGAAAAACGCAAAATAGCGATTTTTTTCATTTTTGAAACAAGAGAAATAGATTAAGATACAAAATTACATGAATACGTTTCCCAGAATTCAGTTTAATCCTATCTTTGCCATTCATTGTCTGCTGGACATGGGTATTAGGTTTCGGCTTTGGAAAACCAGGGAAGTCTGTTTTTACACCCTGTAGATACAAGGTCGTATCTAAGAAAGCGCAGCATATAGAAAAATTCTGACTCCGCCATTTAACTCTCAGTGTTTAGGCAAGGTTCATTCTTAATTCAAAATCGAATTTTTATGAAGATATTTGGTTTTGGCAGAAGACAGCCGATATATACTTAAATTTAGACTTTCAAATTCTTCTGGTGGTTTAATTTCTGAGATCGTTCGAACATATGCATATCCTAACCGATCGCTAGATACCCATGAATTGAGCAACTTTTTGTACAATTTATTTCAAAAGAAAAGGTATATTTTTGAAAGGGAGTGGAGGAGACGGGGAGTGACAGGTGATGTGTGCTTCATAATCATTTCTTTGATCTACATATAGGCAGGAATTAACAATCACTTCTTCACATATAAATCTAACAAGAAAAAGAAATAACTGCATACTGGAGATAAAGCTTAGTCCCCCAAAAAAATAAAAACCAACCCCACAGTTTGATGCAGAGCAAGGGCGCTTACAGTATGTAACTACTTGTCCACTTAAACAATCGTATTGCTTTTGTTAAACTTAAATTTCATATACAGAGTAAAGCACCGAATAATAACTAACAGTCTAAAAACAGTTGATAATACTCCATTTTCATTCACTGAAGAAAAAACACATTAGGAACAGCACTTTCACTAGAAAACAGTTTGCGGCGCCGGGACACATTTAAACGGCAGTTTCAGTGTGACTCCTTGATGGCAGGATCTCTGGCAGTGGATCAGCATCGGCGTATTCAATCGATGATTGTGATGGGAGACGTTTAGACGCCTGCCGCAGGAAATGAGCAGCAACGGCCGGATTTTTCTGAGCCGCGAGTTCAAGATACGCCGAGTCTCCACCGCTCCGGAAAGCATTAACGACACGAATCTAATGAGGTAAAAATTGCGAGAATTAGCCAAGGGTCATGTGGAAACAAAGCCCACATTTTTAAGCAAGCAATCTTTGACAATATTAGAGCCTCAATACAAAAGCAATTAGGTCCAAAAGTAGCTAGCATTCGATAACATATTGAAAGAGCGGGACTGTTAAAAAAAGAAAGAAAAAGCTCTGTAAATTCCTATAAAATTTTAAACTTTTAATTAACATACGTTTTAGTTTTAAGTAATTAAAACACATAGTTGAAAGACGAGAAGGGAGAAAGAAGAAAGAAAGAATGAGAGAGAGAAAGAAAGAGCGAGAGGAGAAAAACGAAGGAGGGGGAGAGGGGATTTATGAAAATAAAAGTTACCAGGGGTGCCAAGCCCCTGAATGTGACTTGGGAGATAGGAATTTTTTTTTTGCAAAGAAGATAAAAAAAAATTCTCAAAATCTAGGTGAGAGGCAACTTTATTTTTAATCAAAATGAATACACCGAAAAAGGTAATCTTCAAAATCTGGGTGGGGAATGCCCTTCCCCCTTTGACAGGCACCTCAGAAAATTCCAAGATAAAATTCTGGTGTTTATATTTTTTATAGTGCTTGCAACCATTTTACTTGCCAAATGACCGAAATTCTCTTCCGATTTTCCGTTACAATTTGGAATATGAAAACTAGGTTATTAGTCTACGGTCATAATTGGTTATACCCATTTTAAATAAATATAAAATTAAATAAAGCCAGACAAAAGCTATTTTAGACTTTTCATTTCCATTTAATTGGTATATTGCAAGAAACAGAGAAGAAAACTACGAATTAATCATACAAAAAGGTTTACCTGAAAAGTTTACCTAAGACGGTCTAAAAATACTACCGAACACCACCCACATATACCAAATTATATATATAAGTTAGGTAAACAATTTGAGATAACCTTTTTTAGGATATAAATCAGAATAGAATATAAGTGCCAAGGACATCATAAGAAAAAAAATAGCATTTATAGCTAAAAATCACGATTTTCAAGGATTTTATTCTTCTTCAAATCATGAAGTTTTTAGAGCAGTACAATACTTTCGTCAGGACTACCACGTTGGACCTTAAAACAAACAAACAAAATTAAGTTAGATTTTACAATAATTTTTGTCTTTAGATATTCAAAAACTAATAATATATTCGTTGTCGAAGACAACTACACCTTCAAAGCAGGGCTACACCAGCCTTCTTAAGCTGCTTGTTTTCAGCTTATTTTACTTTGCTGGTTCTCCGCCCACTTTCTTATATATATATATATATATATATATATATATATATATATATATATATATATATATATATATATCAGTCAGATTTCATTTTCACTGTCCTTGGTACTTGAAGGAGACTAATTTTTTTAAGTTGTTAAATATAGACCCTCCCATCAGGGATCATCAAACCTTTTAAATTCTCATGCATAATTCATTGCAACAACGTAAGTCGTTTCAAAAGGACATTTAAAGTTAAAAGACCGCAAAGCCTCCATTTTGCTGTACAAAGGAATTTTTAGTATATCTTCGGTCACACCTTAAATTTCATGAATACGTAATAAGGTATTAAGAGAGCTAACTGCTTTTGGGATAATGAACCTGAAAATATGGGTTAGTCAAAATGGAAATCAACATGTAACAATAGGTAACAAAGAACTATTGTAGGACAAATAACGGTACACGACCATAAACATAAATACCAATTCAAAACGATGACCCATAAGAAAAAAGCTGATGCATGCCTATGAGCAGGTACGTGCGTAGGAATTACTTCAAGGGGGGAGGGCAAATTAAAAGCGCGCAAAAATAGAAAAATTTAACAGAAAACATATGAATTCATAGAGACATAGCATAAATCCTTAAATTCTGGGAGGAGGCATGGAGTGGGAAATAACGCCACCCCGTATACGTGCCAACTAATATGCGTAAGAGGGTTGTCCGGCACATTCAGCCTTCCCATAATTAAGTAAACATCGCCTTTGCTGAATCGGACAATCAAATAATATACACAAACTTAAGCAAAAAGTATAGCAATACTAAACCTTTTGAATTGAGAAATTATTAGGAATTCATAAGATTACCAGCTCCCCCCTCTTATAGCAGTTGAGTGTATTTTAAATTCTATTGAATTGGATCAAGTAATGCTAACCCGCCAGAGCCTCAACCACGATTTAATACAACACCTTAATTATCAAATTAAACTGTCAAGCCTATTGACAGTGATATTTTACTAATATCCACATTCAGCTAGTACTAATTTTAGTTAATCAAAATTTTTCGTACATTTTTTTTTTTACCCAATCTGAACATTTTATGAAAGATGTGATTGTCTGAATTATCGCTGGGCATTGGTAAAATTTTAGTGTGAATGGGCGCCTAGTAAAAAACAGTATTTTCAAAATATTCCTTAAGAACTTACGAGTATAATTCGTTGTGATCGCTTTTCATTACTATTATTACAAGATCCGTGGTGCCAGTAATCAGGCATGTGCGAAAGGAAGGGAGGATCACCTGTTTTCGAGGGGTCTTGACCAAAATCGTATCTTCTTCAAAAAAATACTCATGGTTACATATCCGCTAGTACTAGCGATGCCATGCCGGTAACGCTGGTAATTATTTGTCTTTCGGCCAGCCCATTTTTTCAAAAGCACCAGCAGTTACGGAGTTTTGGGCGCTATTTAAAAAATTTCAAGCAGATAGAATTTGAATAAAAAAAAATTCTGTAATAATAGTAATACCGAAAAAATGTATTTTTAAAATCTAGGAGAGAAAAAATATGGAGGCAAGATCCCTACCCCCGCGGACGCCCCTGTTTCTGATTCTGCCGAGTAATACTACATGGTGATGATTGTTACTTTTCCTAGCCAAAGCCTTGAGTATCCTCACTTATCTTGACCTTGAATATGATCTAGAGTATCGTCGCTTCCTCATACATTAGGGAAATTCATTAAGAATCCTCAAACGAGTTAATAGGCTTAAAATCCTTCACACACAAACTCTTTTAGGGAAAAAATGACAAAAATAAATAAATAAATGAACAACCTAATTACAAAGAAGAAAATATTCACAAACTAAACCTGTGTGTGAGAGAGAAAGAGCTAAATATAACATGCAAAGCGAAGTTAGGCTTAAACCTCAAGAGGACAAAAAGCGGAAGAATAGATTAACACCTTCTCCAATCTATTATTATTGATATTTTTTCACTCTATGGCGTTATGTCAAATGGACCTAAGTTTTTACCTAAGGTAAGCAATTAAATATCAATCAAATTGATTAACAATTAAACGAACAATTAAAACTATCTTTGCAGGCACATAACTTTTAATAGTTCGAAGAAAGCCATTGAGCTATTCAGAATTTTCCAGAAATATTCAGAAATTTGCTCAAATATCATTTTCTGAAAAGCCCTGAAAGTTTAATTCAAGAAGTTCAACTACTTTTTTTAATATGCTGAAGAAAGTCGTGTCCGAAAAGCGACTGTCTACGCTTATTTAAAAATTAACAAGCTGAATAGCCCACTCCTAGAATATTTTTTCACGACATAACATTTAGCGAAATAATATGTAATTTAGTTTTAAACAATCTTTCCCCTGGATTAGTTTAAGTAAAACATGCCATTTCAAAAAATCCAAGGGATTATGACCTGAAAATTAGCATCATTTTTGGACAAAACAACATCTTTCATACAATTTCTCGACGACTAGGGGAAAAACCCCACCCCAGAAACCA
The DNA here is from genome assembly GCF_032884065.1 of Artemia franciscana. Taxonomy (NCBI): domain Eukaryota; kingdom Metazoa; phylum Arthropoda; class Branchiopoda; order Anostraca; family Artemiidae; genus Artemia; species Artemia franciscana. The sequence continues at coordinate 12,617,144 of NC_088873.1, read as the reverse complement.
TTCCTGACCTGAATAAATATTTATTCATGTTCAACATAGATAATTTTAGGGGCTTTGAGTATGCTGACGACTATCACGAAGACATTTGACATTTTTAACATTTGATATTTTTAGATGTTTTTGACATCTGAATATTATCTGCTATAGACTTTTCAGAACAAACTGTTTCATTCTTAATATTAAAAAAGGCAGTTGTTAAAACGTAATGTTAGAATTTTTTTTTATATTGAATGGAGATTAAGATTAAAGCTCTGATGATACGTTAAAGGTTTTCTTGGAAAGATTACCAATCTTTTGGTAATTCCAATCAATTTATTTCCAAAACTTATCAACTGTTCATCCAGAAATTACATTTTAACTTATTCTACTCAATTCACCGTCTTCTTTTTTTGTCACGTAAATTTCTTAAATTTGTTAGCCATTTTTTGACCACTTCCGAACGGCCAACTCTTTTATTCCTAATGTTAAAAAAATAGTCGTCGGTTAAATCGGCCGATTAAATGTGCCGATTGAACAGATCGACCGATTTGTTCAGCAGCTATTTGATTTTCATTTCGAATATGATTTTACCATTACCATTGCTATTAGGAATATATTTTTTTTTTTTTTGCAGATCTTAATGGACTACACAAGAACCTTCGGTCGGAGTCGAACCCAGAACCCTCTACTAACTAGTCAAGCAACTCTGACCAATAAGCTTAAACTGCCTACCGACAAATTACCCATAGAAAATTATAATACAAATGTAGCTTTGACGCTCATAAACTAAAATAAATTGAACTAACAGTTAAGTTACATAATAATAACAATTATATAGTTATATAATAATAACAATTATAACTTACATAATAATTGAAAACTATACCACCAATATTGCAATAAAATAAACATAGAAGCTATCTAGCGATGATGAAAAATAAGTTGGCTGTTTTATACTGAAAACCTGCGTTACACATCTTGTGCAAGGCTTAGTCATGCTGACCTAGCGTGCAGTGCTGGTTTTCATTGCAAATCTGTATGTAGTTTTCTTTTGTCGCAAAATATTTCTGAGAATTGAATTCACTCCAATTTATTTATAGTGGCAAACCCCATAGGTCACTTTCAGTAAACGGCGTTGACCAGGGCTACCACCTGGAAGGAAAATCACTCAATTTTAATAATTTTTGGTTGATATAGTGATTTTCTTCCATAACCTAGTGATTTATGTACTGATTTAGTATTTTTTTAAGGCTTTACAAAAAACATTAGAAATAGTGATAAATTACTAGGGATGGCAACCCTGGCGTTGACGTAAAATCCTCGATGGTGTCTACGCCACCCAATGCAGCAACTGTTGGCGAAATCTTCATCGATATCTCGTCTTAGAGATATCGTAAGTAGATTGGATATTTTGATAGACAGGATATTAAAGTGGAAAGTCACATCGTTAGGTCACTTTAAGCGTCAGCCAAAGCCAAAAGGGCATATCTAAATCTTGATCGTTATTCAAGTTAAAAAGCAGTTTATGAAGACAAAAGTTTCAAATAAATTAGCCCTTGATATTTCCCTATATTTGTAGAATTCTGAAAACCAGCGCTTTACTGGAAACACAAGACCGACGCAACAAAATAGGATAAAGAGCAGAAAAGTCCTAAATACTTTATAGGAAATAAAAGACTGATTTTTAAGTCTCTCAATAGTCTTTCAGCTGCCATAAAATCAGTACTCCACAATTCTAATTCTCTAAATAAATTAAAGGAAGCTCATTTCTCAGTAGAGACTGCAAAGCAAAATTTTTGTTAATTTTAAGTTTCAATTTCTCTCTTTGCTTTCATCAGAAAAACTTGATTTTCTGAACTTCATTTTTGCTCGTTTTTAGGTTCTTAAAACCTGTACTATGAACCTTACTAAAAGATCTTCGTCCAAATTAAAAGCGGAAATTATAGAAGTCAACATGAAATTTTGTTAAAATAAGGAATTTAAATATAGGCTTTACTTTGCATTTATCTTAAACTTTCCCTTAAAAAATCAACAATTTTGTCACATCCAAGCGGTATATTATGCTAGGTATCCTTAAGGAGTTGTAGACAACAAAAATTCAGTTAACTGTGAAATATTGCTTTACATGAATTATGTACAGATTTTAGAAAACTGGAGGACATTAAAAGAATTTAAGATGTGTAGATAATGCAGTTTACCATTAATCGCGTTACAATTGCAGTTTTTCTGCCGCAATAATGCAAATAATTTTAACTTTTCATACGAAAATATAATTTCATTTTTTTGCTTCTTGGACTTGAAAATTTTAGGGGAACCGTTCATTAGAAATAGAAACTGCATAAACCATCATGGTAAAAACCCTAAAGAATCACAAACTCCAACCTTGAACAAAGAAAATCACTTATTGGAAATGGAAAGCATTGAAATGCCCTTTTTCTTATTCTTCTTCTTTTCACCACTAGGAGGGGTGGAGGGTGTACTGGAAACTGGACACATATTTATATATAAAAAAAACCTTATAGACGAATTGAGCCTGAGTCACTGCGACCATAACGGAGAGTCTTAATCAGTAGACTATAACGGCCTATTTAAAAGCGTTCGTTTTCTACTTTTTGTTGTTCCCAATCACTCGTTTAATACGGACAAGAAAATTATGACAATAACATAGTCAATATCATTGATTTGAGCCTTTAAGCATCTTTCTATGATGATGAAGTAGCCTACCAGTTCTGAGAGTCAGCAGATGCTTTATGAAAATTATAAAGGCGGCTGGGAGGGAGAGTATACAGGAAGGTGATGATTAACTTAAGGTTTAGGGTTTTCGACCACGGAGATTACAAGTACTCTTTTCATAATTCAAAGCCAGTCCATCCAGAAGTGACACCTGAAGTGCCACATGGCGCTTTAGGATGCTGTTATTAAGTCTGATTTTTAAAAAGCACGTATATATATATAAATTAGTTTTCAAACGAGCCCTTAAACAGATCTCTATGATGTTCCGGCACCACACTTGCGGCGAAGAAAAAAAGGAAATACATTAATGCTTTCCATGCAAAAAGGAAAAGGACAACTTTTCTCACTGTTCAAGGTGGGAAACTGCAATTTTGCTATGTGAGGTTTTCGACTTTGACAATCCTAATAGTTCAACAGTTCGTCTAGATTTTCTATTTGTCTAGGCTAGAATATTTTTTCAGTCAGAAAGGTACTCAGGAGCGAAAACCCCCCAACCCATGCGCTCTTCCAAAATACTCAAAATTTTGCTATTACATCATTATTTCTTCGTCACTATTCTTACGTCATTTAATTACGTCATTTTTTTTATTGACTTCGCTCCACTTTGGTGTTTTCCAATTTTGCCACTCCTCTCAGAAATAAATTCCTGTGTACGTACCCTTTTTTAATTACGTCTTTTAGCAAAACAGCTGCCTTTGAAGCGATTAAGGGCTAAGCAAGCTCCCAGTTGCCAAGATAATCAAACCATGCACAGTCATTTAGAAATAGCAAGTAAAAGGAAAAAAGGAAAAAAGTAAACATGCAGAAAATGAAGTTCCATGAAACTAAACGTTCTACTAGTTATTTTTAAAACTCAAATTTGCGTAATTTTAATATTCTATAAAGACAATTTCAGCTGACGGTTATTTCATATTCTAAAAAAAATACAGTTAAACCATCAACCTTCCTTTAACCGTTTGTCAAAACCCAAGGAGGGCACACTACACTGCTGTGTGCACATCGAAGACACAGACACCAAAATCTTGGACAACCCCCAAAACGCAGGTTGTTTCTTAAAAATAGTAAAATTTTCTTAATCACTTTTTACTTTTACATTCACCGTATCAGGTTGGCCGCATGCTCGCAAAAAAATTCGAGAAACCCCTCAATTAGACGTTTCAACTATTTTTTTCTTTTACACAACATTAAGTTTGGCTATTGGCTCTAAATATGTTAAACACAGAAAGAAGTAAATAAAAATGAAAAGGCCAAAATGGCTGGAGGTAACACTAAGCTTTTCATGATGCCGTCCGATCCATGCAAACGATAGAATTTATAAAATACATGTCTTCAAGTTGGACATTTTACTCAATATTGTAAAATGTAGAACTTTGGAAACACTCAGCCTTTCATGATGCCTTATGCACGCAAACGTTAGAAAGGTTTAATATATATATATATATATATATATATATATATATATATATATATATATATATATATATATATATATATATATATATATATATATATATAGTTTGACTATTTACTCGTAAAAACATCCTAGAATGCAGAACATAGTAAAAAATTAAAGGGCACAACGTTGCTAGAATTTTGGAGGCGCTGAACACTCAGCCTTTCACGAAGCCGTACGATGCACGCAAACGTTAGAAAGATTTATGAAATATATATATTTTTTAAGTTTGATTATTCAGTCAAAATATACTAAAATGTAGAACGTGGTAGAAAAAATGAAAAAGCACAAAATGGCTGAAATTTCGGAGGCGCATTCGCTGAAACACTCAGCCTTTCATGATGCCGTACGATTCATGCAATAGTTAGGACGATTAATAAGATATATATCTTTTTAAACTATGGATTAATTAATTAATATAGATTAATTAATTAATGTTTCGCACCACATGCACCACATTAAAATTAGCTTACAGCTTGATCCGTGGTGTTCTTGCTGTAAGGAACTGGGATCAACCGTTCCTGTAATTCGCCCCCGATGACCTTGAGGGAAAGAAATCAAACAGGTTAGAGGGGATACACAACAAAGAAATCAAGGGGACATAGGTCACTGATGTACACCACCTCCATATTTAAATTATTCTAATCCATTTAAAAATGTTAAGAGCATACAAATTGAGTAACTTGTTTTATATCAAGTCTTCCTTCCAAAAAGCCGTTTTTTAAAATAATCAAGTAAAAAAAAAAAAAAAAAACTGACATTGAGAGGAAATAAATTATATGGTAGAAAATATAGCAGCAGAAATTTCTAATTGGTGTGTTTAACTTGTCTACGGATAAGGTTTGCTTGAACCACTCAGGGGCAATTTTGACCAAGTCCACAAAAAAGTGAAGAATGCTTCGTAATAAACATTTTTGTTTTCGAGAAGGTTATTTGAGTATTTTGACACTGAACGTAAAAACTTTAACAATTGGTTTTGACAAGACTGGCTTTTGAAAGTTTCGCATCTTGAAAATTTTCGCCAAATGACGCAAAAAGTGTAAAAAAAACGTTTTCCTTTTACTAATGTTATACCAATTGGGCAAATTCAATTCAATCTCTCATATACAGGTCATAATTAACTTTTAATTAACTGGACTCGTCTTGGGTTTATACATACCTGAAAACCGCCATTTCCTATTTTATTTATTTTATTTTTATTATCAAGTTTTTCGACAGTACTACCAGCGTTGTAATGTTCAACCGTGAAAACAGAAAAAAAACTAACTAAGTCAACTTAACGTTTTCAATTGGTAAAAATTCAAACATTAACAATCCCTTGATTCCTAAAAGCCACTGCACCTAAGTTGGTTAGTATAATCTATTTTACCTTTTTTGCTGATTATTCACCCATGTTTCCATTCTTTTAAATTTGATGCCCGCTACAACCAAAAACTACATAATTACCGATGGGGAAAAAAAACTAGAATTTAACGTTCATTGTCATGGGTGATTTACATTCTTATGTACACAGACTCAAGCTGTAACCCTCCCTTGGTTATTGCTAACCATAACTATAGTATAGCCATTTCTTGAGTTTGAAAATGCTCTTAAGTGCACTTTAGAATCAAATTGTTCGAATTGCCTCAGGCAAAAAAGTTATTTTGGGCGGAAAATCAGTTTTCGCCACGTGTTGTATTATTCCCTATTTTTGGAGACTATATTAGAACTGTCTAAATCTAAGAGTCAATAATACTACTCAACATCAGAACGCAAAAAATAGGAAAAGTGGACTTGGACAGACTGGATTCTAAAAGTTTGAAATAGGTACAAAACTGTATTTTTACTTTATGAAAAAAAAAATGTATGATACAATACCGAAAAAAGTTTAAATTTTTTTTATTATTCTGGAGCTTTTATATGAAATGGTTTGGCTTAAACTGTATAAAAATATTCCTACTTTTCTTTTAGGTATATTATCGTAGGTATATTACAGTTGACAGTTTTAACTTTTCTTATATGGTCTATATATATATGATAATAATTATTTGGACTTAATAAAAGATTTAAACTATTTTCAATAAAAGAATTTCAATAAAATATTTGAACAAGCCAGAAATTAGACTCTACTTACCAAACCTATCAAATAAAATTAATTTAATAATAAAACTTGTACTAAGCTTGAAATATAAGCGCAAAGTTGAAGTAAGTTCAAACGATGATGCCTAAATTATAGAGGATAAATTTTCGAGGATTTCAATTACTGAGGTCCTAAATTTTCGCTATTACAAAAAATAACAGATTGAATTCTGTTTTCCTGCAAAAAACTTGTCAAAAATTACAAAATGAGTACAAATAAGACGGAAGTGGGACAGATAAAACGGAAGAAACCTATTATGGTCCAATACAAACTGTATTCTTATCTAAAATATTCGAGGTCACTAGAAGATGGTATACATATGGTGAGTGCAAAGTTAAGTATAAAAAAGAGTCAAAAGCAGAAATCCAGCCCCAATCCACCACTTCATCTGAACCCATTTGACAGCATTTTCATTACTGTGAAAACCTCAAAAAGTTCATATTCGACTCAAAAATGGGTTTTCCACTCTTTAATAAATGATTTATATGATTAGATGGTACATTTAGCCCTTAAAAAATGTAGAAGTAATGATATATGTCAATGAAAAAAAAATTCTTTACCTTTTAATTTTAATTGTAGAACCGAGAGAATTAATTTATTTCCTTAAACGGAAAGATGTTTGTTTCATAATTCTGTAACACATAAACAAAACAAACAGTCAAACATCTAATTTATTCAAATCATCCACTAGCAGGAAAAGAACACGGTCGTATAACTAGAAATCAGTGTCAAGAAACGTTTCAAACCAAATTCACGCTAAATTTTAAAGCTGGGACGAAACACGCCTAGTTGAAAGCTAGAAATAAGTCCCAACACCAACCGACACATTAGAATATAAATTTTTTTTCCTGTATTTACTTGTTTTTCTTTCTAACAAATCTGGAAAACAAACAAAAGTCCAACTTTTGTACGATTTCGTTCTTACTTTGATTTTGTCATAAATCTTATATCCCAGTACATTTTTTTTAATAGATCTCATTGATCAACCAAAACAAATTGTAAATAAATCTTAAATTTATTTACGTCTCATAAGTGGTTTTATAAATTTAATCTTAAATTCATAAAATTAAAATTTATGAAACAAATTGTAAATAAATCTACAATTCCATTTCTAATTTCAATTCCAACAAATAAATTTAAACTAAACAGATTTCAACTTACTTTCTTTTGTTTGATACAAATCTTGTGGTACTAACAGCAGGATAATATGCCATAAAAAAATATTTTAAATAAAATAAAAAAGAAATAAAAAGTCTAAAATGCTGTCAAACTGGCTCTAGAAGGTAGTTAGCGAAAAAGGTAAACAAAAAGGGAAATTTCCAACACCAGTAATAAAATTCAGAGGAAAAAAGAAAGAAAGATAAGAACAGCAAAAAAGGATAATTCCAACAGCAAATAAAGATAAATGAAATATTGTTGTCTAAGTGACTGTGCATATTTTGGCCTGAAACACTTCAGTTTTTTAATATAAAATTTGGGACAAAATGGGCGCAAGTGAATAATCCCAAATTCTTCAGAAGAAATATAAAATAACCACTAATGTAAATAAGCACTTTGGAAAGTTAATTTATAGACATGATTTCCAAGGTTCTAAGCAATCCTATAGTGGTATAGTTACAAGTTAATTTTGAAACACTTTAAATAGACGTTTCCTAAGTTTTTTTTGTCTTCTTCAAAATTTGAAAAGCTGATTTTTAGCAAATCGGTGCTTTGAAAGGGCTAGATCATAAAAACAACTTACGAGATCCTACGCAACCCGCAAAGTCCTACAGTCACAAGTAAAAAAAAAATTTTTAGAACTCATCTTTAAGAAATATTTCTTAGGCTTTTGTCTCTTCTAAAAAAATAGAAATTTTTGTTCAGCTTACTTGATATTTAGCCACAAATATTTATATCTTTTGAATGAAACAAACCATTCGTATGGCTTAAGGCAGTCTAGCTAAAAAGTATTAAGTAACAACAATTGTAAAAATACAGCATTGTAAGGTTTCAAATCTTCTAAACACAATCCTTCGCTGACTTAAATTGAATCTTGGAAATGAAGAGAATCTCTAACATAACATAGTTTTAATACTTACAATTTAATAATTAGATTTACTGATTTGACAATTAGAAATTCAAAAATTCAAAATTTAATGATCAGATTTACCAATTAAAATTTATTTATTCCAGTTACAAATTGAATTTTTTTGTTTTAAGGATTTTGTTTTCTCTACCTTCCCCACGGTCGAGCTTTGCTTTTTAGGAGAAGCAACAATTTTTTTTTGTTTATATGTTTTGTCAATAAACCCTTCTCTTTCTCTCAAAAATAAAGATAGTAAGCATTATATATAAAATTTGTATTTACAGGTTATCAATAGGTATTTAATCAGTATACCTAATAGGTATATATATCTAATCTGTATATATAATAGATATATTTTCAGGTAATATCAATTTTTGTGTAATAGGTTATTTATGGGTTATGATTTTTCATGTGAAATTTGCATCGAGAGCGTGTTCCAGCCTCCGTCATACTGAGCGAAAAATCTGGAACTTAATTCAAGCTAGAACACGGGAGCATTTTGATAAATATTTCTTCCAAAGAATGCTTAAAAATTATTTGAAAGTCAAATCTGCGAGGTCATATTTTATTAATAAAATAATAGTTCATTTTTTTGCAGTATCTTAGTGTTTATAAGTGTTTTTGTTTGACAAGTTAGTTTAAGACTCATTTTTTTAAAGCCTGTATATAAATTTGTATTTAAATAAAAAATTTCTAATTCTAAGCAAAACAGTTTAGTTGACACCTGAATCTTTTGAGAATGTTTCCACTTTTTGGGGAGGGAAGGGGGCTGTTACTTAGACTACAAAGCAAGATAAAAACGAAGTAAAATCAATTACATCCTATAGATCAAAAACATACTTTGTGCACAGTATCATAAAAATATATATCATAATTTATAAGCTACAACCTTTCCCAAAACCATACCAAACCATATGGTTTTGGCTAATACCTTTCCGAAATCAAAAGAAGAATTTATCTGTCAAGCAGTCAAAACCATACCAAATACAGATACACTGCCATAGTTAATCTGGCAATATGCCAGTAGTGCAAACATCTTAAGGTCAGGCAAGTGTTTCAATAACATGTGTTTTGTTAGTAATTTTCAATTTTATCTTAATTGAGGATGGCTCTTTTATTAAGGAAGGAAGAGGAATGATTCCTCATTTCTAAGGGAATAAACCAATACCATAGCTTAAGGCGGAAAACCACAAAAAGTCACTCAATTTCATTAAGTTTTAATTAATCACTAAATTGGGCTCTTCATTATCTCGTTTATTCGAAAAAAAATACTAAATGCAGACGAGCAGTCCAGACTGCATGCCCAGAGGCGTAGCTAGGGTTTTAAGCATTCAGGGACAATGTGCCTCCCTTCCCACCATCGTCACCGAAATATAATTAGATAATAATATTGACAAAAAAAACTCAGTTTAGCACCCCCTCAGAGGTTGTGCCGTGGGAAAGGCGTGCCCCCTTACCGCCCCCTTGCTATGCCAGAATAGCGTGTTTTCATTTTATTATTCATGATTTGATAAAGCCTTGTTTTAAGTGGGTTAAAAGAATCATGTTTAGCAACTCAAGAACTTTGCTATAATCATTTCCTTCCCAATTCATTCACAAGCGACGATTTAAAACATTTTTTTTAAAGGATTTCGCTTTAAAAGTAAAAAGTTTAAGTAGATATACTTTAAAAAGTCTATTCTACAACTAGACTATGAATAAAGCAACCATCTGCTCCACGACTAATTCAGGGGTTACTCAGTCGTTTCTGCCACAAAATGGTGAATGAACAGATATCCAATCTATTAGTTCTAATTCCAATCTGGTCAAGAAAAATCTGGGGAAAATTTACATTTTTTGGGCTCATAACCTCATTTGACCAATAAATTGAACATTTATAAAATAATAGCTTTCTTTTATAGCTGATTTTCCAGGTTTTTAAATCTGGAGAGAGAAAAACGACTGGCCCTGCTGGAATTTTCCAAGTGAAATTTAATAGTATTTTTCCTGAATGTTATTAAAAAGATTGGAGAGGATGATAATTAAAAGCAAGCGCAAGCTACCAACAAATAAATTTTAAGTTCGAATAAAGGACTTATTAAAAACAAAGAGAAAATGGGAGGCTAGCAAAGAAAAGTGAAATATTTTGATAGAAACATTTACAGAGGTGGCAACAATGGCAGTACGTGCGGGATTTAAACCATGCTTCCATCTGTGTTTTCAGGTGAAATTGGTCAAGTGAGGTCATAACCGATGAATAATCAATTTACACCCAAGCTGGGGTACAAATCCCCTATTTGAGTGCATCTTGATTGGTTAGCCATTTTTTAGGTCACATGTCCAACTTCACTTGAAAAAAGCAAATGAAGACATGGTTTTAGCCGAAACTAACTTGTGTCTCAGAGGGTTAAGGACAGATGGTGGCAGTAGACAGGGTTAACAACACACTATTAATGAGTATTACGACTCACTCTGAAATGAAAGCTGTTAGTATGACTTAGCCAGATGACAGCACCAATCCAAAGCAGTTACACGTACAAATTTCACAATCCCTTGGCGTCACAGCCTTTTGCATATAAAAACATTGATACAAATTTGTTTTTCTTTTTTCTTAAATACTAGTCTCATGAACCAGTCTTGGAAGGTCGAGCATCGGACTCGGATCCCGAACTGGTAAGAGCGCCGATGGCGGTGCCACTAAATTAAGCATTTGATACGGCTGTTGGATATGATAGTTCAAAAGAGGATCAGACGGGACACCATTTGCCCGTCGACCCAGTTTTAAATAGCCATCACCATTTACCCCAGCAGAAGCGGCACGCCTATTCTCACCCTGCATTGAGGTGGGTCCACTGAAGCTATTGGACCGTGTATCGTCATCTATGTATATAATATCATTTGCGGTTGGGGGCCGAAGCCCTGAATGGGATCTGGATGAACGAAGACTGTGTAGAGACCGCTTTTCTTCAAGATCTTCTAATGTCGACTTGAATGCTCGAATCACACGCAACTGGAAACATAGGCGCACAAGTTAAAACTAACAAACCAGGCTCAGGCAGACCTGAATTGATACCATCACCGCACCAATCATATACATGGGCGTAGCCACGGTTTTTCTAAGGAGAGGGGAGGACCAAATTACATTTGCGGGAGGATTAATTGAATAAACCCTCTTTCAAAACCTAATTTTACAAATTATCAATAAAAAAATTACATATAGTTTATATTTTGTCTTTGTTTTATTAGAAAAAAAGTGGCTGACTTTTTACAACCTCTGACTACGCCCATAAATACACATAGCCTATTTACTTTTTTTGCATTTCCTTTCTTCTGCAATAACGATTTCCTCAATCACCAGGAGGGTTCACAATTCCATTTAGACAGTCTTCATTTGAGAAGTCCTCTACCCTTATTTTCAGGAACCGCGAATTTTGAGGATCGGAATCTACTTTGGAATATTGAACTTATTTGCGATCCAAACGATGTATGGAAAGGAACAAGAAGCCAAAACTAAAACAAAGCTTTCAAGAAAAAAGAAACCTGCCCCCCTCCCTTCGTCGACTAAAGACTGCTGTTAGCTCAACAAAAAGTGGGAGTATAGACTCTAGCTTAACAGCAAAAGGAAGCCACTATTATTTCTTTTTGTCTTGAAAAAAAGAGAAAAGATTTTATCAAATGCTGTGAAGCCATATAATTTCATGAAACAAATTAGGAATTCTATAAAAAGAATTTTATTTAACGAACATCCCCCCTCCCCCTCTTGATTGGAAATGTGAGCCAAAAGTCTATTTATAGTTTGCACCAATGCATTTATCCTTCGTAAATCTTAGTTTACTTTTTTAACCCACAAAAACTGGCTTAGATTCCACCAATAGATCACTATCCTTAGTTTGACAACCCCTATGTTCTTACATTTATGCCACTCGGGCACGCATGCAAGAAGCTAGTTTATATGAAGGGGATGCTTCAATTCATTACAAAATTAAGACCCTGGCAACTGATATGAAAATAAGAGAATATTGCCAAAGAAATTGAAATAATCTTGGAAAAAGAGGCCCTGACCCCCCCCATGACTGCACGCCTGACCTCTAATTCGGCATGCAATGTAATTTTGAAATTTGAATATAAATTGGATTTTATTTCCACTAATTTTTAATAATATTTTATAAGCATATAATTATAAGCATATAATTAATTTTTAATTTTTACTTGTTAAGTTTTAATAACTGTCAATTTATTTTTGTCAGGGCACATCAAAGCCAGGGTATCATATATTTGGTGGCCTATTTTAATAGTAACGAACATGAAAAGTTTGTTATCTACTGAAGTTCAAAGAGTCTTCATACCCAAATGTTTTTCCCATACCCCACTTTGTCTAAAAGGGGTTGTGCTTCTAGTCATCTGGTATATAAAAATTATTAATTCAGTTATTTTTCAAAGGAATGATTAATCTTGAGGTAAAGCAAAAATAATTACAAACAGACAATGTCAACGATGTTAGAGTAGAGTTAGTAAAAATCTATCATGCTATGGTTAGACAATTTCGGTAATAATCATAGTTTAGAACACGGTTGATTTAAAACGTAGATTTTAGCTTTACCCTTTAGAACTTTAGAGGCAGTGGAGAGGGCAGTAGCTTTTCTCATATACTGAATATTCCCATTTGTTTCAAGCCGTAATGTCACACTTTACTCTCACTTTAAAAATATAATTATTAAAATTCAATTTCTATTCTTTTAATATATAATATATCCAAGAGATATGTATTTTTCTTTTACTTTATTTACAGTTTGACGCGATTACAGTTCCCTGAAACAAACGCACCTGAGATGATGGCTTTTCTGAAATTTAAAATGCTGGGTCAAAAATGACAAGACCGTACAGATAGAAAAAAGATTAAGGGTCAGATTCTACAAAATGTCGCGGTTGCATTTCGCCCTTAACCCGGAGTCACGCTACATATTTACCAAAGATTTGTCAATGGAAGCATGGATTAAATTAAACCAACTAGCGCCTCTATTCTTTCGTCTATCTCTATAAACCAGACACTTCAATTTCAGAGAAGGAAAGAATAAAAATTATCAATAATATAATGCTCAATTTTGTCATTGACAAACTTTAGACTAGCATAGCTTTGAAGCTGCTTTAGCAGAATAGCATAGACTTATTCAAAGACCTTTTTTCTAACGGAGGAGCTAGGGCGATTTTTAAAATATTTTTTAGGAACACTACTGCACATAGCGTTACAAATTTTAACAACATGGGGTTTACCCCCTCCCTCCAGCTCCTTTGGTAAGGTCTTTAAAGCAACATGAGATATATTTTGCTTTCAAATACATAAAGCTACAGGAAACTGCGCGGATTTAGCGTTTAACACTGGCTTGAAGTTCTTTACGGTTAAAAAAAAAAAAAAAAATTGTAACAACAAATGAATAGAAGAGCAGCAGCAGATCAAAAATTGAGGTAATTGCTACCTGATTTTAAAGATTTTTCATAATAAATTAAAGCTTTAAGAAAATAAACAGTGTAAAAAAAAGGAAAAATGTAATTCAAGCCAGAAATGCAGAATAAAAATAGCCTCTTTTTTATAGCTTTAAATCAGAGAAGACAATACCGCCTCATCAGTGCTCGATTGTGATATTATCGAATAGACATGTCGACTTCGAAACGCTAATGGTAACTAAAAAAGGAAAATTTTTAAATCAAGCGTTTAAACATAAGAACAAAACCAAAATTGGAAAAGATAGAGACAGACAAGAAGAAGTATGTGTAATCACAGATAACGAAGTACGCTTTGGAAGGTGGGGCTTGGAAATCGAGTGATCTCATTAAAGTGAGTCTCCACTTGGCAGTTTTCCAAATTCAGAAAGGCAATAAAGAAACGTATATTGGCATTCAAAAACCACACAGAAGCTGAGGAAAAACCGACTGGCCTTAATGTGAGCCTCCACTTGGCAGTTTTCAAAAAACATAGAAATGTAGTTTGGAAACGTATATTTGGCATTAAAGACCCTCTCAAAACTTTAGAAACGGCCAAATGAAGAACAACATTTACACTCTCTTATACGTAGCTTCAAAAAAGGAAAAAAATAAAAGGGACAGATAATTTTATTAAATTCTTAGCTTGAATTTATATTTAAATTGGTGATGATGACTTATTTAAGTTTTAGGCTAAGAAAAGGGAAGTCAATAGATACAGCGATTATTTCTATTTCTTTATTTATATTTTAAAGGCATAAACAAATTTAAAGAAAGGCTTGTATTTGTAGAACTAACTATTAAGTTAATTATTTCAATATACCCCAATATATTTGTAGGCATTAGCGTTCAAACCATTCTGCTTTTGGAAAGTAAAAAAATAACGAAAGAACAGAAATTATTTTGGTAATAGAGATTTTGTAACAAAGACTTGAATCAGTGATTTTCAGCCATTTCGCCAAGTACTAGTGCAGAAAATATCCTAAGTATATCCTACGGAATATATTCTATGCATTAATATTATATTATTTTGTTCCAGGCCGAATGGAAATCTGAAGCCAGGGACTGCACGTTAGCTGCATAATATTAGCATCCGGAGGAAAATATTTGACATACTCGAGTCCTCTAGCCCTATTTTGAAATTCCTATCCAATATCGTGCGGGACTGTGGGGGAATGCAGGAACACATGCGGCACCGAATGAGCCCTAGATTGCCCTCTAGTCGGTTATCGAGTTAGTCCTCATCCACGTCCTCCATTGGTCCCCCTCATCTCATCCATTGGTCCCCCTTCTCTAATAATTTTGTTTTCAATTTTCTTTAAATGTTATTTTTTTTTGCTGTTTAGCGTGTAGCAAAGACTAACTTGGTTTGTATATTTACGTTCGTATTGGTATATTAGTATATTTAATAGCAGCAGAGGCTGTCGAGCATTCGTCATCAAAAACGGAGCAAAAAAACGTGGGCTAACGTTTTTGTCGTCATAAAAAAACGTAGCGTATGCTCTTCTGTGAGAACCAACGAAAATGTTCTGCCATCTTCAGCCTACAAAAAATTCAAATGACTTACATTACCATCCCCCTCCCCCAAAAGGAAAAAAACAACTGTACATTACATTTTTCACTATTTTAATTAATCTAAATGACTGCATTCATCATGAGAAATACTCACATCGCTTCAGGTGCCCATTGTACAACATCACGTATTTGTTTTCAAAGCTGAAGATGAATGATTGGCTGGGAGTTAAGGACACTTACCAGTTATATATGTGGGGATAGTATATACTGATTCCATAGAATTATTATTATTTAATTTCTTTTTCCTTTTCTATTTTTTCATAAATAATTATCCCGAGGAGGATGTAATGTAGAACTTTGACAAAAAAAGAAATATAAGAGAGGACACAAGCCCTGAAAATCACTGATCCAAACTAATGGATTCTAAACACTATTTACATCTTAATATCAGATATCAAAGGCACTTCTGGGAAATAAGAAAGGGATTTTATGCTTGACGGGTACACAAAATAAATTCGAAGTACTTTAACAAATTTAAAGCCGTGACATTGTGTTCAATTTGTTACACTGCATCAGAAATATGTTAGCTCAATAACACAACATTGACAGTACTGTGTCCAAAGATCTTGTAAAAAAAAATTCTCGCAAACCCTCTAACATTTCATTAATACAAGTCCAGTTAACGCTATTGGATTATTTAAAGTTCCGCTTTTCAAGTCCAGTTAACGGTATTGGATTATCTAAAGTTCCGCTTTTCAGCTACCTTTGAAATCGGACAGACCATTCCTTCACACAAGAGGCATTTGTGCTTAAAGCATCCGACATCTATGGAGATTTATTTTAAAGATGGACTGGTTAAATTATTTAGAAGTACGGAACATTTATTCATTATTATCATTTATCCTATACTTATCAGCTAGAACATTTTATTTGAGTAAATTAAAAATCAGAATATATAAATGAAATTGAATTAACACAAGCTTGCAGAATTTTATTATCTTGTGAAAATTGTTTGCTAGATTTAAAGGCTCATGAAAGGTATTTAATGCGAAATCATATTTGGCTTCTAAGCTCCATTAGATTTACTTCAATAATTCTTAAGAATACATACAACCAAGGCCGTATCCAGGGGGGTGGAAGGTTTGACCCCCTCCCCCTGAAATATTTGTCTGACTCATAAAAACGTGACAAAAATAGATATAAACAATTTTTTCTGCGTCTTTTGAAGTCTTTTGTGTACCCTCCCCCCACCGAAGAATATCCTTGTGTAAAATAGCCCCCGAAAAAAATCTTGGATACGGCCCTGCCTACTACTCTCATCTCCCATAATTATTTACTACATACATAATTACTGGATTATAACTAATACTTCCACTCCTTTAGGTAAAATCCTGTAGTTAAGGTGTCTGTATCTAAACAAAGCGAGTAGTTGTTTAATCGAAATTGGTTGTAATTAACTGAAAAAAATAAGACAAGTAAGTTTGTCCCATTGAGAAGCTAAGGAGAAAAAACCTATGGAATGTGCCTTCTCATTTTTCAACATAAAAAGCAAAATTTTTGTGTTTAGACACAATTTCAGTGATGTTCGTGTTATTTTCGTGTTCAGAGACACATTTTCAGAAACGTTCGTGTTCGTGTTCATTTTTGTGTTCAGAGGACACAGTTTCAGAAATTTAAAAGACAAATTGTTCAAAAAGCGATCCGTATACAGTATAAACCAATGTTAGTTATATGCGTACTTCATTTATTAACCATTATTAGGAGCTTTCCAGAACCTGAAATTCAGTTAAGTTGATATCTTTAGGTACAAAATTCAAATTCTATGTAATTATAAACTTGTAACTTACGATTTTTAGACACAGAACTATCGCCGTATATTGTATCTATGAAATGGAACGTATGGAGTAGCAGTTTTTTTTATAGTTTAAAATTCAGTCTTCAAGTTAAAGAGGCCAATGGCTCACTTGGTCCTCAAATGATATACATTCAAAATCCTTGCTAGATTTTGTTTCAAACAAGGTACAACATGCCTACCTCTCTGTTTGAATGTTAGCAGTAGGATGACATGGGTATGAGCGGGGGGGGGGGGGTATAGATGCCTGTCAGCAAAAACCATACCTGAGTTTGTAACCGCGTCAATCCTCTAATCCACAAAATTTGTCCAGCTGTTCTTTTCTTGTCGGAGCCGTCACCGTCAAATTTATCTTCTACTAAATTTTGCAAAGCAACTACATCTGTTGGGTGACCTCGTCCATAACTTAAAAAACATAATAACAGATGAAAACTAGGTAAGGACACTAAAAAACAAAAGCAAAAAAACAAATGGTTCATACGGGTTAAAGTTAAGGATAATTTGGCTTCTGGAGCAACTAGGATATGTCGATTAACAAAATCAACAATCAAGAGTCATCTCCTCTGTTCAAGCCACCAAAATAAAAAAGAAGAAAGACTCTGTGATGCAACGGAAAAGTAAATAGAAGAAAAGTAATAGAAGTAAATAGAAGACAAGCAGTGATGCAAAGTAAGAAACAATAAAAGTCTGCCATGCGAGGCATAGAAGGCGCATCTCAGGTTTTTTTTCCCCCCTTAAACATCCAAAACTAATCAGCCTTATTCTTGAATAAAAGTCCAAGTCTCGATGGGAAATTGGTTTAAATTATAAAAAAAGACATCGATACTCCCTAACACGAATTATTAAAATTGAATCAAAATAGAGAAAATAGAGTAAAAGGGAAATAACAAATTTTGACCCTAGATTCTTTTTATACTAGATCCAAAAAATAGGCGACTTAATTGGACCAGGTTGTTTTACCTAGCTGAATTAAGTGTAATTTTCAAAAATTACACTAATTTCATAACTTTTTGCTATGAAGGCTGATGTCATAACTTTACGCTATAAAGGAATAGAAATTTGGGGACCAGACCCACCGCCCTCTTATCTTCTCTTGTCAGATCGGAAAGTTGGAGGTTACTTCAGCCTATTTTGTTTTTTCAATTCTCTCTTCGTATTAAGTTTCCTTTTCTTCATTCATGATGAAGTTTTGTTTATTTTGTTTTTTTTTTCCTTTATTTACGTTCTTCAATTTGTAATTTTAATTTTGAATTTCCTATATTATTTAATCTCTGATAATTTTAAGTATAGATTCCGCTCATTAATTGTCACTAAAAAAAAGGACGTCTGCTCAAATTTTTCGAACTACCAAACTGCGTTTTTTTGTTTTTTTTTTTTTTTTAAATATAAAATAAGTTCATGCTCCGATATTTCCAAAAATAAAAAACTCTCGACGAACTTTAATTTTCATGCCAAACAGCATTTTTCATTCAAAGTCCTATTACTCAAAGAATTAACTGTCAAAGCACAACGTTTCTTTCTATATAGTCAAGCCATTGTCTTGAAGAAAAAAGTACTTTAAATAGTTCAAATTATATATAAAGATGAACCGCAGGTGAGAACAATGAGCATGACGGCACGGCAGCAATAATTTCATACCCGTACCATCTAGGGAATCTTCAATTCCACCTTAAAGCCTCTCTGTTAAGATTTGTGCCACCCTCATATTACGAAAGAGATGACCGTACACTCGAGCCATCTATAGAAAAATTTAACAGATGGCTTAAAAAAGATTCCATGAGTCTAAAACAGAAAGGACGGCTCAAAAGAAAAAAAAACATACGAAACAACCAGTCAGGTTTTAGAAAGCCAAATGTATTCGTTTTCCTATCTTGCATACGCCTTAGGAGTAATGCGAATGGCTTAAAAGAATATGTCAAATGCATAAATCAATGTAATTAAATTACACTTTCGATCACGGAATGATAGGAAAGATGTTTTCTCTTTTTCTCTTTGGTTCTAACAGAATTTTCTTTTCATCTACTTTGGATCAAAATGGATTCTTGATTTTGAATATATCCCCAAAAGACTTATTTATCACATGTATGCCAATATATAGTTTTTTAGGATACAGTAACAGGCATAAGGGCAAAAAATATTTTGTTGTGACAAACGAAAATAGAATAATAAGGATCGTAATAGGATATACTGCAAAAATGATATCATAAAGCTAACTACTAATTCGAACTTCAAACTAAGCAACAAAAACTAAATAAAGAAACTAAATATACTAAACAACAAAGGCAAAAATCAGAGCAATAAGCAATAAGGAACCACGGCTAAACAAAACATTGATGAAGATTTCCCGAAATACACAACATTTAATAGCCCCCCCCCCAAAAAAAAATAAACATGAAAAAAAACAGTTAACGAAAGAAAAACAGAACATCTTCATCTTTCACATCCCAGGAACACAAATAAACATAACACATAACTCAGTATACTGATTAATAAATACGATTTTTTTTTTACTTTATTCATAGATACAATCCCCTCCCCCAGATCTTGAAAAATGCTTCATTCTAAGAAACTAAAAAAAAATCTCTCTCCCCCCCTGTACATTTCCAAAAACTTGCAAAATTTTCACAAGCGCCTTTAGAGAAGTATCTCTTTTACGATGAACTGTTAAAACAATTCTTTAAACTGAAGTGATACTTCGCGCTGAGGAGGATGCCTGAGTCGTCAATAGTAGCTATCCTTTGAAGTATATAAAAAAAAAAAAAAAAAAAAAAAAAAAAAAAAAAAAAAAAAAAAAAAAAAAAAAAAAAAAAAAAAAAAAAAAAAAAAAAAAACGAGGAAAGGAATTTCGTCCGTAAAATGTACGATAGTAGAGACACTCGAACATACTGGTATTTCATCATGTCTTTACAGGAAAAAGAAAATGCAGATACCCCATGAACCCTAGAAAGTCTCCCTTGAATGAACCCTAGAAAGTCTCCAAGGAAGTTCTAGCCGATAACAATATGCTTCGAGATGAAAAGAAGAGTAGATACCAAGGTGTTCTATATAATTGCTGCAGGCTGTTTACTAGTTCTAAGACTACACATAGAAATTTAGTTTCCAAAGAGTATAAGAAATTGTAATGTTCCAAAACAAAATTACAAATAAACAACCGAAACATTAGCCCTGCTCCCCTTCGCCCACCCTCGTCTCATCTCACTCTTACTTCGTCATTTCTTAATAGGAGGGGAGCTCTAAAGATTTAACACGGTTGACAGACAAACAGGTCAATTCTGAATTCTGACAGAATGAATTTAAAACAAGCGAAAGTGGGAATTCAACTTTTAATTGCTTGCATATTCTTTCATAGTCGAGGTTAAAACACCTAATTCTTACAGTAAAGCGAAATTTTTTTTTTCGTACGAGTCATAATCAACTACAGACAGTGTGTGTTTCCCTAACAGCCACTTGCCACCCATCTTTGCCTTCTATGCCATCAGAAAAAAATTCCTAGGGCTTATTTCGAGGTATTTGAAGCAGCTGATAAAAGCAAAAGGTATATGGTTAGGATTGGTTATCATAACTATTAATTACCCCAACTATTCTTGTTAGATCCCTTAATACCGACGGGATCGCAATCCAAGTTTCATGGACAAAGATCAATGCTCCAGCAAAGGCCTTTGACAAGTTTCAAAATCCTGATGATGATTACAAAGAACTCCACAACATCCCTCATCAACCAGCCTCGACCGCGTTAACTACTCCGCCCAAAAAGTCCAACGGGATCTAGTGTCTTAACGTAACCAAGTCATCCATTCAACATAACATGCCCAATGTTGTCCTTATGCACTATAGTGCAAATACAGCCGGCCTTCTATCATCACTCTTCCGACTCTGCTCTCGCTCTGAATCCTTCTCAAGGCTGAGGAAGTCTGCCATCACTGTTCTCAAGCCACATAACAACCCCATCAATGTTGGCTCATATAGGCCGGTAAACTTCCTCTCTTGCATTGGTAATGTCTATGAATGCATTTTCAATAAACTCTTATTACATACCGGAAGTCAAATAACCTCATTAGGGATGAGCAGTATGAAGCCCGCCAGAAACACTCGGGACTTGGTTGCTTTATTGTCCTGCATCAGGGGTAGCTGTGACTTCTAGCCCATGGGTAAGATATTAGGGTGCTGTTTTTTGATAATGTAAAAGCTTTCAATAGAATTTGGCATTAGGGCTGCCTTGGTTTCATAAGAATTTTCTAAGAAACCGTACTGTCCATGTGGTTATCGGCGGGTTTACTTCCAGTGGATTTTTAGTGACGGATGGAGTTTCTCAGGGCAGTATCCTTTCAACCAAACTTTTCCTAATGCAAATCAAACAGTCTCATTAACCCTTTATACCTTATTGCTAACAATACCACGGTCCATGCAGCTGTCTTTAAACAAAGTAATTCTGAATAAACAATACCCCCTACGATGGAATTTCCCAGTGATGGAAAAGTGGTAATATGCTGAGAAGATAAACTTCAATCCATCCACGACTAAAGAACAACTAATCCTCCGAAAAAATTTCTTACGTCGACATTCTGATTTCGTCTTAGAAGGTGAAGCTATCAAGAGTTGACAAAATTTTGGGAATTGATTTCTTCTCAGACATCTCCTGGGGTACTCGACCAGCTCCAATCCTACTGTACAGAAAAGTTCGATGCGATTCATCCTTCTAAAAGCCCGCTAACTTCTAGCTCCATTATCCCTCTGTACAAGTCTTGCATCAGACCTATTACTAAATATATATACTCACTTTAAGCCGGGCCTCCTAAAATCCTAGTAGCACCACTCCAGAGGATCCAACCTATGACCTTATTGGCAAGTAATAGCAGGTACATTTCTAACCTTTAAGTGAAGTATTTGATGCGTCGTCAATAGAACATTCGTACAAGAATATCAGCTACCCCTTCTAACGAATTATTTCTACTAGTTCGGCCGTTTGCCTAGCCAATACGGTAAATACGCAGAAAAACAGTCCATTTGGGTTACCTACAGGAAGACACAACCCGCACTAAGTACTGGAAGAACAGCTTTCTAAGACACTGCAACTCCATTTGTAATGATCTACCTATGCAAATTATCCCTTAAATTTCGTCTGCTGATTCAATTAGAAGGAAAATCACCAGATGCAATTTGAGGAGGATAAAACCGAGGCAAAGGATTGACTAGTGGCAAACCAGGCGCTAAGTTTCTGGTTGCACCAGGTGGCATTTTAGTGGCACCATTGGTATACCAGGCACCATGAAAAATCATCATAAAAAAAGATTCGTGTCTGCTGTTTACCAGCTCACATATTCAAATATTGTTTCTATATTATAAAGTGTCTATTCAGATAATAAATCTATGCATATACCCCATAGATTGACGTACCCCACAGATTGAAATGATACCCTTCATACTACTACTATTACTAACAACTCACCATGGCACCAAGCAACACAGCTGCGCACACTCCTCCTCCGTCCAAATCCATTCAAAGCCTCTTTCTTTACACCCTCCCAGGAAGTTCTCGTTTCCCTTAAATCTTTCTTCACAACTTCCTCCCATCCCAACCGGGGACGACTTACTTTCCGTTTAGCCCTAGACTGTTAGCCGAAAAGGACAGTCTTTGGCAATCTATCATCCTTCATCCACAGAACGTGCCCTTGCCATCTCAACCTTTCTCTCATTATAGCCCTAGAAAGTGTGACTGAACCACACTTTTCGTGCAGCCTATTGTATGAAATTCGGTCAGTCAGTCGAGTACCCAAAACAATCCATAGACATTTTCTCTGGAAAACATCTAGCAAATCTTCCATATCTGACCACTGTCATCACTGTAGCTTCCGATATTCTAATTTTGGTTCGCAGACTTATCTTCCTATTCTTCCAAACTTTTTTCAACGGTGAAAAATCACCTTGGACAATGGCTGTTCTACTTTAGCATCTTCACTGTACCCACCGTCTTTACTAATGATATTAGCAAGGTAAGTGAAGCTGTCAACATGATCGATCTTTTCGTTATAGTGCCTGAATGGACACCAGATAAAAAGTATTGTGATACAAGAGTTGTAAACAACCATGCCATAACCAAGAATGTTTAAACGGATGAGAACGATTGATCAAGCACGCTATAAGATTTAAGCCTCTTTTCCGTGGCTTTTTTTAGTACATTATGTAAACCAGAGATATATTGATTTAAATGCATCATAACATACTTATAAATCTATTTTTGAACAAATATGTTAAATATTGCTCATGATAATAGTAGCTGAGATGCGGCATGTAACAATATAAAGATAACAACCAAAATTATATTTGAGGAGAGATGAGAGAAGAGGGGCGAAGAAAAATGGAGCTAATGTTAAAACAGATAAACACCAGTAACTCAAACTACAAAACTCCAAGTGTTTCCCGTAGACAAAAAGAAAACAATACATCTTACTTATAAATCCCTTTGAACCAAGTAAGAATTATGATAAAACACTAATTAGTTTTAGGTAGATAACTCCACCAAAGTAAAAATCTGCAACAAGATATTAGTTGATAAAATCGGACAAGTAAATACTATAGACATCGAATATTAAGAATAAAAAGATTGCAGGATACAGCAAATTTTCTGTATATACAAAAAAAAAAAAAAAAAAAAAGCTCCCGAGAAGAACTGCTCATTTAACCCTTTCAGTCCCGGGGCTTAGTGCACTGGACGTGAACCTATTTCACACTCATAACAAATGGACAGACTTAGTATTTTTTTCGAGTGTTTTAGAAGCGTATGCATGCCAACGATAAGCTGACTTTTTGGCAAATATTTTAAAATTATAGCAGATGGCGACTGAATGAGGGAAAATAGCTGGGCCAAGCCATCAAGTGGAGCATTAAGTGAAATCAGATGAATAGCTAGCTGCACAAAACCCTAGATTAAAACATTCAAATTTATTGATATAATCTGACAACTTTTAATCTATCAAAGACATTAAAAAAAAAAAACTATTTTTTGTTCCCTGGACCTATCTTATGTCTACTCATAGCTGAGAACCACAGTATTTTAAGATTTTTTTTCTTAGCTTCAAAAGTATGACAAAGCTTTTCATCCATAAACATTACAACAATGACACACTGTTAATTTCGAAAGACAACTAGGCCTTCAGAGGAAAGCTACAAGCAGCTACATCTCGCTACCAAGCAGCTACATCTGCTCAGTCCCACGTGTTATTGACTTATTTAACCGTTTTCCTTTATCCCTTTATCCTTTTCCTTTTTCTTTTATTCTTTTTATATTTTACCTTTTTCATCCATGTTTCTTTTTTTTAAAATATAGTATCCGCTATAGCAAAAACTGCTGAAGTACATATGGAGGTCTTTATCATTAAAATTGCATTCTTGATTTTTCTCAGATTCTAAGGATATATACCGTGACGTTAATCGCCACTTAGTCGATTCAAACAGTCAGATTTCATTGACAATGTCCCTGGTACTTCAAATAAATTACGTTAAAAACTTCCCAAAATGAATGCTAATCTTAATATTCATTCTATTTGAGGTTTTGCGTCCTCATCCCTCCCCAATCACAACCACTATATAAGTAAACAAAATACAGTTTATTTTAAGCTTAAATAAGTCATTTTAGTGCCTGCTCAAAGGCTGCATCCAAATAACTTAAGAAGTTGTAGCTTTTCTTGGAAGGTGTAGTTGTCTTTTGGAATGAACAGATTTTTAGCATATAAATTTTTAATAAAAAAAAAATTGTTGCCAAATTTAATTAAATAGTTTTGCTTATCTATTTTTATGGTTTAACTTGAAAGGATAATAATAAGGATAAAGATCCTCCAGAGCCATTGCTGGCGCATAGGGCGTCGAATCGACGTTTCAGTTGCTGGGTGTTTTTTTACAGGAACAAGTAGCAAGCTTGTCGCCCAAATGTTTAACTTGAAAACACGGACGAAAATGTAACACTTTCCTAAAAACTCCTTAATTTGAATTAGCAAGAAAAAGATCTCCTTAAAATCGTAGTTCTCAGGTTCAAACCTAAAAATAGATCTAGGGGGGGGGGATCAAAACAATTTTCATTTTGATGTCCTTGGTACTTTAAGAGTACACTACTGTACACACATAATGATCAGAATTATATCCCACTTAGGTTGGCTCAACTAAAATGCACAGGTCTGACGCAAGCAAAAGTGCTTCCGATATAAATTCTAACCGAAGCAAATAATCTTTTTACGTATACTTCTAATATATAACCTGAAATTAAAGCTAATTTAAATGATTAAAGGTCTTTAAATAAAGTTGAATTTTAAAAAAAGTTTTTTTGTTTGTTACCCTTTTACAAGTTCGTTGGTATTTTTTTAATTTGCATTTATGTTTTTAAGCTTTATATATTCTACTTCAATGCTATTAGTATAAGAAATTTAAGTGGTAGTTTTGTAGCTTTTCTTTGAAGGTGTAGTTGTCTTTTGCAATGAACAGGTTGTTATCATTTTATTATCATTTTAATTAATATGGAAAGCGTTAAAAAAATAATATATTTTCAAAATCAGCGCTAATCTAGAAAAAAGACCCAGCTCGAATGTTGGCACAATTACAAACGCACTGAATAAACATAGCCATTATACCTTGAAAAACGCTAAGTCTGTCCACCCCATTAACTGTTTCAGTCACTGGGCCCAGTGCAGAGGACGTGAACTCTTATGACTCTAAGCAAGTCTAGTGCTGCCACCATTATTTATTCATGAATGGTAGCTGAGTATGAAGTATATCTTCTATCTTAATTCTTAAAGCCTTGACAAATTCAGCGTTGAAAAATTTAATATTTGTGAACATGAAAATCTGCAATCCAATGGAAATTTGTGAATAAAATATTAATATTAGAATTGTGTTTTTATTCAGTCGCTATTTGAATTTCACTAATTTAATTTTATTTTAGGGTATGATAGCTTTGGAAGTTTTTGGGTTGTTAGTTTTCAATTGTTCAACAGTTTTAATATTTCAACTTCACAAGACAATTTTACTATGATACAATGGATGAGATTTGAACTCTTTCCTCTTTCACTTTATGCTTTTTTAATTTACTTTCTATTATCATTTAAATTGAAAAACACTTGTGGGCAAAAAAACTCAGTTGTGGGAACCAAGTCATGGCTAACTGTAGAAAAAGCCAAGACAGATAGTCCAATTGACTGAGAAGCAAACCTGGCATCAATCCCCCCTTATTAGGATTGATTAAGGAACTGTGGAAAAAGCCAAATCAAACGATTTTTTTAAGCAGCTTCTCAAACCGCAAGGGTTAAATTTTGTCTTTTTTTCTATATTTAGCTATTTCTTTAAGCTGTCCCTATTTCTATATTTACTGCAGCTTTAGCTACGCTTGAACTTGCTCTGGTACTTGCATAAGTTTTTTTTTTAGCATTTTATATTGTATAAATGTTCAGTTCATTTACATGAGCATTTACTAGCGTCAGGAGTGCCAAATCAAAAAAATTTAGGGTGCAAGGAATTTTTTGATATTTTTCTAATGAATATACAAAGAAAACAATCTAGGGAAGAGTCGGCAATCTTACTTATTCTGACTATTTATAATTACAAGATTATTAAAATAAAACCATCACTGTTTAAGCTCCCTTCAAATTATTAAAATTGATCCTTCTTTGACAATCAGTGGCGCAGCTGGAGGGGGGGCAAAGGGGACAGCTGTTCCCAGGTAAAGCTTCTAGAGGGGCGGTAAACTGATTTATTTAAGTCAAAAACTAAGCTATATTTCGTTTACTTATATTGTATCAGTGATGAGGGAAGGAGGGGGGCAAAAACGACATTGCCCCCGTGCGCTGAAAACCCTAGCTAGGCCTCTGTTGCCATGTTTAGTCAAAAGATCACTTGGCAAAGTTTCTTGACTACTAAGGTACTTGCGCCGGGAAAGGAGCACTTGATTATTAAAGGTAAACTAAACAAAACTAACCAAAACGAAAGAGCAAAAAGTCTAGAAATGATAAAGTAAGGACGACAAAGGTAAGAAAAAACTTTCAAATCTGAAATCTTCATACAACCTCTTTCTTATTTAACAAAGCAAAACAAGCTGTTTAATAAAAGAGTTTAGTGGTTGCTGTGAAGGAAAATTAGAAAAAAAGACATAATAAAAAAAAAATCAAATAAATAAAATAAAAATTCAGGGGCTACTGAGATCATCCTAAGCTATTCATATTTAAATTAGATAAAGTAAAACAAAGATGTTTTACAAAAAATTAGTGTTTAATTTCCCTAAATATTTTACACGGGATTAATTTGATGCTTCCTGGTATTCTGCAGAAGAGTAAACCAACCACAATATTTCGAGTGGGAGTGTATAAATCCTTAGTAAGAAGAAAAAGTTTATTTGATTAATTTATTTTGTTGTTAAATTAGTTATTTTCACGTTGAATTTTGTTGCTGCGCGTTGCTTGTAATTTGTACTGTTGTTTAATTTTCTTGCTTGTTTGTTATTTATTCATATTTATTGTGTATATATGGCCCTTGGGCTTTTGAAATACACTTATCTTTCTATCTATCTGTTTGAATTCCTAAAAGAGGATTTCACTTCAAAATTTCAAACAGGATGCCCTTGAACATGATAAATGTTTGAAATCTACAAGGAACAAGAAGTAAATTTTGGAAGCACGATTTTTATAGCAAAACACTTGACGCACCTAACTCTTCCCTCCCTCTTCCTTTTTCATTTTTGTTTTTAGGGACCAATAGTCTTGTTTTGTCAGAAAATAGAAAATCCTGAATAAATATGTTACAAATGAAAACGCTGTTTGGTATTACAGAATAGAAGAATAGGAAACTAAGAAGAAGAAAAAAGCCACTTCTTCGTCGCAGTCAAATAGGAGCCATATAGTATTTTTTGTCAAAAATTAGCTTTATGTAAGTACAAATCAAACTTAGTTTACAGAATCAATATAGACACAAAAACTCATTTTAACATAAAGTTAATGTGAATATAAATAAAGAATTCTAGAATATTTATAAATAAATTCATAGATACATAATGCACAATGATTATTATGCATAATGACCAATAAATACTATAGAAGTAATTTTATAAGTATAAATTCACGTACATCAAAATAGAAATATACAATACGAAATTATTAATTATGAATAAGAAAATCTAATATAAAAAATTCACATTAATTACAAATTGTTAACAGAATTATAAATGACTTATTATTAACGTAAAAATAAGTGAACAATTAAGTATAAAAATATAAAGATACAAATAAAACAAGACTTAGTTTAAAGAATCAATAGGAATAGTATATATTATTCAATCTTTTATCACTAAAAAACAAGTAACAGTTCATGTAAAACATATCATATTATCCCCCCTCCCTGCTCATGAAAAAGCAGAAAAATGACATTTGCCCTTTTTGATGATGACAGGAGAACTAGCCTCAAAAGTAAATATGTAGTACAAAAATTTTAACGTAGAAAAAAAACTAAAATATAAAATATAAATATTTCGTTTTTGTATAAATATATAAAAAATTAAAATGTAAAAACAAATTATTTAATAAAATACTTACGACAGAACTTTAGGCAGCTTCTTAGTGGGGATTGTTGTGACCAGTTGCCCCCATACAAGTGTGCCAAAACCAAAGAATACACACCACCCCCACTGCTCTAAGGTTAATGGTGTCGTTGCAAAAGCTAGTCCACCATACTGGATGATTAATATCTAAAAATAATTTATGCCTATAAATATATAAGGTTAATTGTGTTCCAAGGTTAATTGTGTCGTTGCGAAAGCTAGTCAACCACACTGGATGATAAATTTCTAAAAATAATTTATATCTATAAATATATAAGGTTAATGGTGTTCTAAGGTAAATGGTGTCGTTGCGAAAGCTAGTCAACCATACTGGATGATTAATATCTAAAAAATAATTTATGCCTATAAATATATAAGATTAATGGTGTTCCAAGGTTAATGGTGTCGTTGCGAAAGCTAGTCAACCACACTGGATGATAAATTTCTAAAAATAATTTATATCTATAAATATATAAGGTTAATGGTGTTCTAAGGTTAATGGTGTCGTTGCGAAAGCTAGTCAACCATACTGGATGATAAGTTTTTTTTTCTTTATTATTTATGCCTATAAATATATAGGGTAAAGTGTTGTACCTCTGAACAGCATGTACCTTTAACCACCTTGTTTTGCGCTGCTATCTTAACATTTTTTGACAGTTAAATGTGGTGGTACATTTATTAGCCCATAGGAGCGCTGCTTTACATGTTATGAAGATCGAAACATACTTGTATATTTTTCAAGATTTTATTTTCCATTTCCATTTCTAAAAGTAAGTATTCACATTTCACTGTTTTATGTTGCAGTTGTATCTGTGAAGTAAATAAATAGCATAGTGTTTCAATCTTAAATTCATAACCTATAACTGAATGTATGCATTTAATAAATTATGGTTCGGTGTTGTACCTTTGACCGCAATAAATATTGTACCTTTAACCAGTCAATGGTACAACATTATTATATAATAGAAAAAACATTAGTAAGTAAAAACAAGAGCTAAGAGCTCATATGGCACTTGTGACGAGGCGAGAAGAGCTAAGAGCCAAGAGATCATATGGTATGAGCTCTAACAAAATTCTATGAATCAATAGATTGATTTAAAAAGGAAAATAAGAGGCTTAATGCCGGTCAAGATTTAAAATAAGAGCTCTGGGTCACAAAGTCCTTCTAAATATCAAAATTCGTTAAGATCCGATCACCCACTCGTAAGTCATAAATCCCTATTTTTTTCTAATTTTTTCTCTCCCTTTTGCCCCCCAGATGGTCGAATCTGGGAAAACGACTTTATCAAGTCAAATTGTGCAGCTCCCTGACACGCCTACCAATTTTCATCGCCCTAGCACGTCCAGAAGCACCGAACTCGTCAAATCACTGAACCCCTCCCCCCAACTCCCCCAAAGAGAGCGAATCCAGTACGATTCTGTCAATCACGTATCAAGGACATTCGTTTATTCTATCCACCAAGCTTCATCCCGATTCCTCCACTCCAAGTGTTTTTCCAAGATTTCCCCCTCCAACTCCCCCCCAATGTCAAAAGATCTGGTCGGGATTTGAAATAAGAGCTCTGAGACATGAATTCCTTCTAAAAATCAAATTTCATTACGATCCGATCATCTATTCGTAAGCTAAAAATACCCCAATTTTCATGTTTTCCAAGAATTCCGGTTTCCCCCTCCAACTCCCCCGAATGTCACAGGATCTGGTCGGAATTTGAAATTGCAACTTTAAAGCACAAGATCCTTCTAAATATCAAATTTCATTAAGATCTGGTCACCCTTTCGTAAGTTACAAATACCTCAATTTTCAAAATTACCCCCCCCCCCCCCAATTCCACCAAAGAGAGCAGATCCGGTCCAGTTATGTCAGTCACGTATCTTAAGACAGGTTTCTATTCTTCCCATCCAGTTTCATCCTGATCTCACCGCTTTAAGTATTTTCTAAGATTTCCGGTCCCCCTAACTGCCCCCCCCCCAATTACGCTTGATCCGGTTGAGATTTAAAATAAGATATCTGAGTTACAAGGTCTTTCTAAATATGAAGTTTCATGAAGATCCGATCACTCCTACGTAAGTTAAAAATACGTCATTTTTTCTTATTTTTCAGAATTACCCCCCCCCCCCATTTGAGTGGGTCCGTTCCAATTATGTAAATCACGTATGCAAGACTTTCAGAATTAACCCCCCCAACTACCCCAAAGAGAGCGGATCCGTTCCGTTTATGTCAATCATCTATCTAGGAGTTTATTTTTCCCACCATGTTTCATCCCGATCCCTCCCAACTCCCCGCCCCCGTCACCAGATCCGGTCGGGATTTAAAATAAGAGCTCTAAGACACGATATCCTTCTAAACATCAAATTTCATTGAGATCCGATCACCCGTTCGTAAGTTGAAAACACCTCTTTTTTTCTAATTTTTAAGAATGACTCCCCCCCAACTACCCCAAAGAGAGCGAATCAGTTCCGATTATGTCAATCATGTATCTGGGACTTGCGCTTATTTTTCCCATCAAGTTTCATCCCGATCCCTCCACTCTAAGTGTTTTCCAAGATTTTAGGTTTTCCCCCCTCCAACGCCCTCCAATGTCATCAGATCCGGTCAGGAATTAAAATAAGAGCTCTGAGACACAATATAATTCCAAACATCAAATTTCATTAAGATCCAATCACCCACTCATAAGTTAAAAATACTTCATTTTTTCTATTTCCTCCGAATTAACCGGCCCCCCACTCCCCCCCCCCCAGATGGTCAAATCGGGAAAACGACTATTTCTAATTTAATCTGGTCCGGTCCCTGATACGCTTGCCAAATTTCATCGTCCTAGCTTACCTGGAAGTGCCTAAAGTAGCAAAACCGGGACCGACAGACAGACAGACCGACAGAATTGGCGATTGCTATATGTCACTTTGTTAATACCAAGTGCCATAAAAAGGTAAATAATTTTGCATGATTTATATTAAGAATGCATCTTCCTTTCACCTTCTTTGTCTAAGCAGTCTATTTTACCTTGAAACAATTCAGCATGGATATTTAGCTCAAATGCGAAGAAATCTCTCAGAAAAAAGCGCAAAGGGGTTTTTGTGTCATAAATGTTGCTGGCATCAGCATTCCACCTAAGTAAAAACTTTCATTGAAAATGAATTTGTCATCTTCAACTGTAACAGGGGCACCACTTCCTGTCACTAAAAATTTGAATCAGAATGGTGAGGAAACCTTGGAAGCTACTGATTTTCCATCCAAAAATGCCACCGAAATCATCTCACCACATATGGTTAGACCTCATCCAAAGGCAGGGCCTAGGAAAGAAGTCACCAAAGGGAGGAAGAAAGGCAAGTCAAGAATATTGACCGAAACTTCAGAAAAGGAGGAAATTGAGAAACAGCAGATGAATAAGAAAAAAGTGAGTCAGGAAGGCCAAGAGAAAAAAGCAGTGAAAACGTTATGATACTGAACATTATGACACATTTTGCTGGTTTGGTCGATTTGGAAGATCAGGAAAATTTTGAAAGAAATACAATTTCTAAAGGCGATTTTGTTGTTGCAAAGTTAGCTGGGAAAAGGAATGAGAAATATTTTGTTGCAGGAGTAATAGACTTAGATGAAAGTCATTTACAAATTAACCAGTTCCAGTGAAAGCCTCTGAGACTGCTTTTCAAATGGATCATCCGTGATTTGAAATTGATTTCTCAATATTTAATTTTGAATAGTTGATACTTACTAAGGAACAAGTAGTAGATGTGGTCCTGTTTGCTTTTGTACTTATTTATGAAAGTAGTCGAAGGTAAAACATAGAGTGGTCAAAGATACATCACCTATATGGTACCTCTGACTAGTTCACGAACGTTTTTATGACCTTTATTTGCTCTAAAAAAATTAACACAACATATGTTCCAGATATTAAACACGTGTTTTAAGAACTAAAGTTTGTCATGAATCTAATAAATAATTTCATAATGACATACAGTTTTCATAAAAACACTTTTTTTTTAAAGTGGTCAAAGGTACAAAACTCTCCCCTAACGTTAAAGATATTTCAAGATTAATTATGTCGTTGCAAAAGATAGTCAACCATACTGGACGATATATTTCTAAAAAAAATTTATACCTATAAATATGTAAGGTTAATGGTGTTAAAGTTAATGGCGTCATTGCAAAAGCTAGTCAACCATACTGGATGATAAATTTCTAAAAATATTTTATCCCTATGAATATATTAAATAAAAAAAACTAGTTTTTTTTAACTGAAAGCAAGGAGCGACATTGAAACTTAAAACGAACAGAAATTACTCCGTATATGAAATAAGTTGTCCCCTCCGCAATCCCTCGCTCTATACGCTAAAGTTTTCAATTGTTTTAAAAAGTAGAATTGTGGCAAAGAGTCAAACTTTAGAGTAAAGAGCGGGGGATTGCGGAGGGGACAACTTATTTCATATACGGAGTAATTTCTGTTCGTTTTAAGTTTCAGTGTCGCTCCTGACTTTCAGTTAAAAAGACTTGTTTTTTTTATTTAATTTCTGAACGTTTTTGAATTAATGCATGTTTGATTTTGGCTCTCCGCACATAAATTATTAAAATGAAATTTGCATATTAATTCTTTTTTTGGCTAAATGGCTTTCTATTAGTTTTGATCAGATGATTTTGAGAAATAAGGGGTGGGGAAGGAGGCCTAGTTGCCCTCCAATTTTTCGGTTACTTAAAAAAGCAACTAGAACTTTTAATTTTCAACGAACGTTTTTGTTAGTAAAAAATATACGAAACTTAAGAATTCACTTACGAAACAAACTTTTATATTCTTATATTTTTATTATGTATATGAGGGGGTTTGTTTTTTAATTCTTTAAGAATGACCCTTGAATCAGAAATGCCGTAGAATAAATAGTTGAAATTACTAAAAATACTTTAGCATAAAGAGCGAGGTATTTACCTACTCCTAAATATCTCGCTCTTTATGCTAAAGTATTTTTAGAACCCCTCATATGCGTAATAATCTCTTTTCGTTTTAAGTTGTAATGTTAATCCTTACTTTCAATTGGAAAAACTTGTTCATGTTTATTTTTTCATTGTTTTTTTTTTATAGTAATGCTAGAAAATCCTGCGCCCTTTTCATCGAATTTTTCTTCCCCCATGACATATTTCTCCAAGGAAAGATCCTCCCACATGGCCCCCTCCCCTCATCCCCACCCCAAACCAAAATAAATCCACCTGAAAACGTCTGTACACTTCCCAATAACCATTACTGTACGTAAACAATGGTTAAAGTATGTAACTTGCAGCCCCTCCCCCTGGGACTGTGGGGGAGTAAGTCATCCCCAAAGACATAGTTTTACGGTTTTCGACTATGTGGAACAAAATGGCTATCTCAAAATTTTGATCCGTTGGCTTTGGGAAAAAATGAGCGTGGGAAGGGGCCTAGGTGCCCTCCAATTGTTTTGGTTACTTAAAAAGGGCACTAGAACTTTTCATTTCCGTCAGAATGAGCCCTCTTGCGATATTCTAGGACCATTTGGTCGATACGATGACCCCCTGGGAAAAAAAAACAAAAAAATAAACACGCACCCGTGATCTGTCTTCTGGCAAAAAATACGAAATTCCACATTTTTGTAGATATGAGCTTGAAATTTTTTCTATGGGGTTCTCTGATACGCTGAATGCGATGGTGTGATTTTCGTTAACTTGATATGATGTTTCAACCCCTAATGACTTTTAGGGGTTGTTTCGTCCTATTTTCCAAAATAAGGCAAATTTTCTCAGGCTCGTAACTTTTGATAACAAAAACTAAATTTGATGAAACTTATATATTTAAAATCAGAATAAAAATCCGATTCTTTTCATGCATCTTTTAGCATCAAAATTCCGTTTTTTAAAGTTTCGTTTACTATTGAGCCGGTTCGCTAATTACTACAGTTCGTAACCACGAACTGTTTGATAAGGTTAATGGTGTCGCTACAAAAGCTAGTCAACCATGCTGGATAATAAATTTTTAAAATAATATATGCCTATAAATGTATAAGGTTAATGGGGTTCTAAGGTTAATGGTGTCGCTGCAAAAGCTAGTCAACCCAACTGGGTGATAAATTTCTAAAAACGATTTATGCCTATAAATATATAAGGTTGTTGGTGTTCTAACGTTAATGGTGTCCCTGCAAAAGCTAGTCAACAATGCTGGATAATAAATTTTTAAAATAATATATGCCTATAAATGTATAAGGTTAATGGGGTTCTAAGGTTAATGGTGTCGCTGCAAAAGCTAGTCAACCCAACTGGGTGATAAATTTCTAAAAACGATTTATGCCTATAAATATATAAGGTTGTTGGTGTTCTAACGTTAATGGTGTCGCTGCAAAAGCTAGTCAACCATGCTGGATAATAAATTTTTAAAATAATATATGCCTATAAATATATAAGGTTAATGGGGTTCTAAGGTTAATGGTGTTGCTGCAAAAGCTAGTCAACCCAACTGGGTGATAAATTTCTAAAAACGATTTATGCCTATAAATATATAAGGTTGTTGGTGTTCTAACGTTAATGGTGTCGCTGCAAAAGCTAGTCAACCATGCTGGATAATAAATTTTTAAAATAATATATGCCTATAAATGTATAAGGTTAATGGGGTTCTAAGGTTAATGGTGTCGCTGCAAAAGCTAGTCAACCCAACTGGGTGATAAATTTCTAAAAACGATTTATGCCTATAAATATATAAGATTGTTGGTGTTCTAACATTAATGGTGTCGCTTAAAAAGCTAGTCAACCATGCTGGATAATAAATTTTTAAAATAATATATGCCTATCTATATATATAAAAATAAGTTGTCTGTGTGTGGATCTGTGGATCAGGTGACGTCACCTGAAAA
This sequence comes from Artemia franciscana, assembly GCF_032884065.1. Lineage (NCBI taxonomy): Eukaryota > Metazoa > Arthropoda > Branchiopoda > Anostraca > Artemiidae > Artemia > Artemia franciscana. Next base: position 12,581,556 of record NC_088873.1, on the reverse strand, counting down.
AACTGGATCAGGTGACTTCAAAACTGAAAAAACTAAAAAAAGGCAAAAACTACAAAAAAAAACTAAAAACTAATAAAAAAAATAAAAAAGCTAAAAAACTAAAAAAACTAAAAAAATGCAAAAACTACAAAAAAAACTAAAAACTAATAAAAAAGCTAAAAAACTAAAAAAACTAAAAAAAGGCAAAAACACAAAAAAAACTAAAAACTAATAAAAAAAATAAAAAAGCTAAAAAACTAAAAAAACTAAAAAAACTAAAAAAAGGTAAAAAACTAAAAAAACTAACTACAAAAAAAACTAAAAACTAATAAAAAAAATAAAAAAGCTAAAAAACTAAAAAACTAAAAAAAGGCAAAAACTACAAAAAAAACTAAAAACTAATAAAAAAGCTAAAAAACTAAAAAAACTAAAAAAAGGCAAAAACTACAAAAAAAACTAAAAACTAATAAAAAAAATAAAAAAGCTAAAAAACTAAAAAAAACTAAAAAAACTAAAAAAAGGTAAAAAACTAAAAAAACTAAAAACTAAAAAAAACTAAAAAAAGGAAAAAACTGAAAAATAAGCTAAAATAAAGGTAAAAACCAATAAAAAACTAAAAAAAAACTGAAAAATCTAAAAAAAGGCAAAAACTACAAAAAAAAACTAAAAACTAATAAAAAAAGTAAAAAAGCTAAAAAACTAAAAAAACTAAAAAAACTAAAAAAAGGTAAAAAACTAAAAAAAATAAAAAATAAAAAAAAACTAAAAAAAGGAAAAAACTGAAAAATAAGCTAAAATAAAGGTAAAAACCAATAAAAAACTAAAAAGAAAAAAAGGAAAAAACTAAAAAAATTTTCATCTAAAAAACTAAAAAAAACTAAAAAAGGTAAAAACTACAAAAAAAACTAAAAACTAATAAAAAAGCTAAAAAACTAAAAAAACTAAAAAAAGGCAAAAACTACAAAAAAAACTAAAAACTAATAAAAAAAAAAAAAGCTAAAAAACTAAAAAAAAAACTAAAAAAACTAAAAAGAGGTAAAAAACTAAAAAAACTAAAAAATAAAAAAAATTAAAAAAAGGAAAAAACTGAAAAATAAGCTAAAATAAAGGTAAAAACCAATAAAAAACTAAAAAAAAACTGAAAAAACTAAAAAAAGGCAAAAACTACAAAAAAAAACTAAAAACTAATAAAAAAAGTAAAAAAGATAAAAAACTAAAAAAACTAAAAAAACTAAAAAAAGGTAAAAAAATAAAAAAAATAAAAAATAAAAAAAAAACTAAAAAAAAGGAAAAAACTGAAAAATAAGCTAAAATAAAGGTAAAAACCAATAAAAAACTAAAAAGAAAAAAAGGAAAAAAACTAAAAAAAAATTTCATCTAAAAAACTAAAAATAACTAAAAAAGGTAAAAACTAAAAGAACTAAATAAGAAAAAAATAAATGACGACACTCAAAGAGAAAGCGACCAGGACAAAAGGAATGTTCGATTAGCAATCAACAAAGCACCGGGACACAGGGAGTATAAATGACGACCAGGACATAAGTAAAAAAAAAACTAACAAAACTAAAAAGAAGGTAAAAACTACAAAAAAACTAAAAAGAAAAAAAAACTAAAAACTAATAAAAAAACTAAAAAATCTAAAAATCTAAATAAACTAAAAAAGAAAAAAAAGGGAAAAAAATAAAGGAGAAAAACAAAACTAAAAAACGAATGTATATACATACCGGGACACCGGGATACAAATGACGACCGGGACACAGGGAATATAAATGACGACCGGGACACAGGGACACAACTACAACGGGGACACCGGGGGAAACAGGGGGATATAAATGACGACCGGGACACCGGGACAGGGAATGGTCGATTAGCAATCACCATCAACAAAGCTCAAGGGCAATCATTAGAATCATGAGGTATAGATCTGAATACAGATTGTTTTCCCATGGACCATTATATGTTGCATGTTCAAGAGTCGGTAAACCTGACAATCTATTTATATGCAAAGACAATGGGACAGCAAAGAATGTTGTATATTCGCAAGTTTTACGTAGTTAAAACCATATATATATATATATATATATATATATATATATATATATATATATATATATATATATATATATATATGTATATATATCTATATTCACAGGTGGGACATAGGGACACAACTACAATGGCGCGTAACTATTATGGCGCGTAACGACTTACGCGCGCGGGGGGGCTTGGGGGGGGCGCGAAGCGCCCCCACCAACTAGGTGTTGGGGTGGCGCGAAGCGCCACCCCAACAGCTAGTAAATATACAAGGTTAATGGTGTCGCTACAAAAGCTAGTCAACCATGCTGGATAATAAATTTTTAAAATAATATATGCCTATAAATGTATAAGGTTAATGGGGTTCTAAGGTTAATGGTGTCGTTGCAAAAGCTAGTCAACCCAACTGGGTGATAAATTTCTAAAAACGATTTATGCCTATAAATATATAAGGTTGTTGGTGTTCTAACGTTAATGGTGTCGCTGCAAAAGCTAGTCAACCATGCTGGATAATAAATTTTTAAAATAATATATGCCTATATATATATAAGGTTAATGGTATCGCTACAAAAGCTAGACAACCATGCTGGATAATAAATTTTTAAAATAATATATGCCTATAAATGTATAAGGTTAATGGGGTTCTAAGGTTAATGGTGTCGCTGCAAAAGCTAGTCAACCCAACTGGGTGATAAATTTCTAAAAACGATTTATGCCTATAAATATATAAGGTTGTTGGTGTTCTAACGTTAATGGTGTCGCTGCAAAAGCTAGTCAACCATGCTGGATAATAAATTTTTAAAATAATATATGCCTATAAATGTATAAGGTTAATGGGGTTTTAAGGTTAATGGTGTCGCTGCAAAAGCTAATCAACCCAACTGGGTGATAAATTTTTAAAAACGATTTATGCCTATAAATATATAAGGTTGTTGGTGTTCTAACGTTAATGGTGTCGCTGCAGAAGCTAGTTAACCATGCTGGATAATAAATTTTTAAAATAATATATGCCTATAAATATATATGGTTAATGGTGTCGCTACAAAAGCTAGTCAACCATGCTGGATAATAAATTTTTAAAATAATATATGCCTATAAATGTATAAGGTTAATGGGGTTCTAAGGATAATGGTGTCGCTGCAAAAGCTAGTCAACCCAACTGGGTGATAAATTTCTAAAAACGATTTATGCCTATAAATATATAAGGTTGTTGGTGTTCTAACGTTAATGGTGTCGCTGCAAAAGCTAGTCAACCATGCTGGATAATAAATTTTTAAAATAATATATGCCTATAAATATATAAGGTTAATGGTGTCGCTACAAAAGCTAGTCAACCATGCTGGATAATAAATTTTTAAAATAATATATGCCTATAAATGTATAAGGTTAATGGGGTTCTAAGGTTAATGGTGTCGCTGCAAAAGCTAGTCAACCCAACTGGGTGATAAATTTCTAAAAACGATTTATGCCTATAAATATATAAGGTTGTTGGTGTTCCAACGTTAATGGTGTCTAACCATGCTGGATAATAAATCTAACCATGCTGGATAATAAATTTTTAAAATAATATATGCCTATAAATGTATAAGGTTAATGAGGTTCTAAGGTTAATGGTGTCGCTGCAAAAGCTAGTCAACCCAACTGGGCGATAAATTTCTAAAAACGATTTATGCTTATAAATATATAAGGTTGTTTGTGTTCTAACGTTAATGGTGTCTAACCATGCTGGATAATAAATCTAACCATGCTGGATAATAAATTTTTAAAATAATATATGCCTATAAATGTATAAGGTTAATGGGGTTCTAAGGTTAATGGTGTCGCTGCAAAAGCTAGTCAACCCAACTGGGCGATAAATTTCTAAAAACGATTTATGCTTATAAATATATAAGGTTGTTGGTGTTCTAACGTTAATGGTGTCTAACCATGCTGGATAATAAATCTAACCATGCTGGATAATAAATTTTTAAAATAATATATGCCTATAAATGTATAAGGTAAATGGGGTTCTAAGGTTAATGGTGTCGCTGCAAAAGCTAGTCAACCCAACTGGGCGATAAATTTCTAAAAACGATTTATGCTTATAAATATATAAGGTTGTTTGTGTTCTAACGTTAATGGTGTCTAACCATGCTGGATAATAAATCTAACCATGCTGGATAATAAATTTTTAAAATAATATATGCCTATAAATGTATAAGGTTAATGGGGTTCTAAGGTTAATGGTGTCGCTGCAAAAGCTAGTAAACAATACTGGATGATAAATGTCTAAATATAATTTATTTCTATAAATATATAAGATTAATGGCGTAACTGCAAAAGCTAGTCAACCATACTGGATGATAAATTTTTAAGAATATTTTATGCCTATAAATATATAAGGTTAATAGTGTTCTAAGGTTAATAGTGTCGCTGCAAAAGCTAATAAGCCATACTGGATGATAAATGTGTCTAAAAATAATTTATGTCTATAAATATATAAGGTTAATAGTGTTCTAAGGTTAATGATGTAACTGCAAAAGCTAGTCAACCATATTGGATGATAAACTCCTAAAAATGTTTTATGCCTATAAATATATAAGGTTAATAGTGTGCTAAGATTAATGGTGTCGCTGCAAAAGCTAGTCAACCATACTGGGTGATAAATATCTAAAAATAATTTATACCTATAAATATATAAAGTTAATGGTGTTCTAAGGTTAATGGTGCCATTGCAAAAGCTAGTCCACCATATTGGATGATCAATATATATAAATAGTTAATGCTTACGAATACATAAGGCTAATGGTGCCGTTGCGAAAACTAGTCCGCTCTAGGGGATGATTAATTTCTAAAAATAATTACGCTTATAAATATATACGGTCAATGGTGTCGTTGCGAAAGCTAGTCCACAATACTGGATGATTTATATCTAAAAATAATGAATAGCTGTAAATATCTAAGATTAATGGTGTTCTAGGGGTTAATGGTGTCGTTGCAAAAGCTAGTACACAATGTTGGCTGATTAAACTCTAAAAATATCTATGGCTATAAATATACGCAAGTATATCATGATTCTATTCTGAAGTACGTCTTTGAAAAATTGAGGAGTTCCTTGACTTTGTACAAGGGAACCTCGAGAGAAAACCTTTTCCGTTAAATTAATAATTTAGTTATTTCAAAATTGCACAAAATTATTATCATCATACCAAAAATTAAAGGCAGTATCTCTTAGAACCCAATTCCCCAAGACAAAAATGAGTTACAAAGTAAAAATATTCTTCTAGTGAATCCTTGACTAATGGTTGAATTTGTCAAAGGTATATTTACTACGTAAAAAGTAGATCGACTGAATTATTCAACTTTTTTTTATAGAGCTCCAGTTTTGTTTGTGTCCCGGCACTCGGCATGCGGCAGGATTGTACAGATTAGATCCTCAACTTGCGCATCAGAATGATTATTGTGTTATTGTATAGTTTTAAGTAATGAGGTGGCAAATCAGTAATTTCAGTCAAATAGAGAAATTCTGGCGTGAATTCAATTCCCTCTTTTTGCTTATACTTCACAGTCATACATTTTACAGGATTTGTATTCTCCTGAGATCCGTTGTAATTTTCGCTGTTGCTTCACTTATAACCACATATTTCGTTTTCGGCAGGATCGTCGCTGTCGCTTGTTTTCTAACCGCAAATATCGCTGTTCAGTTTCGTTCATCATTACGTCAGACACTTTGTGCATACCTTTTGCTTTAGCTGTTTGGCTTCATTCATCATCTTATTTAATTTGCACATGACGTCAGAGATACCAAAAATCTTCTTGTTCTATTCCCTATTCGGGAAGAGAGTCCTATTCCGCTAGAAAAACAGGACACTAAACCTTATATAGATTTGTCCATGTACCCATTTAGAGGTGGTTCAACTCTGGCTGAACTTACAGAGTCACGCCACTGAGCCCTATTCCAAGCTAAATAACCAGCGACACAAGGACTTATAGTGTGCTAATCAATCGGTTAAGAAGGCTCAAAAACATATATAGTGCATTTGAAGATCTCCTCTGAAGATTATTTGTTACTACAGAGCGACTTAATCTTTAATTTTCCATCTAAGGAGGTGTCCTGCAGTCTCTAAATTGTCTTTTCTTTGAGGGGTGGAGGGCATTTACATTTTTAAAGAAACTTTAAGATCAATAAAAAAAAATATGAAATTCCAAATATAGATGGCATAACTATGTTTTGTAGAGGCTGTAAATTTTTTTTTTTATTAATCAGCAATGCCTTCATATGAGACAAACGGATCCTAACACTACGCCTCGTACGGCGTCCAAGAATATACCTCAGTTAGAGTAGATTCAATATTACAGAGACAATACTAATAAGCAAACAACTACAATGCAAACACATATACATCTCAGAGAGCTGCAGCAAATGGCTTCATTAAATTCTCATTTCAAATAGCCATTGGTTCTTGAAATTTGCGTTTTAGGCTTAGCAGTGGAGTTGAGCAAAAACCAACCCTTGTTTCTCACCAGAAAAGCCATGCTTCATTTAGGATTGGCTTCAAATCACCAACGAAACGCAACTACAGCAGAATTCACCTTATCATATAATCTACAAATGACCTCTTCAATCAAATACATTCTAGTTGATGGGAAAAATACAAAACTATCAAGACCTACTTTGCCAGTACACCTTAAGTCTAAAATCTAGTAGTCAAAGGTTTAAGACTTAGTAGATTGGTCTTAATAGACTTAGTAGATTGGTCTTAATAGACTTAGTAGATTGGTCTGAATAGCCTTAGTAGATTGGCCTTAATAGACTTAGTAGATTGGTCTTAATAGACTTGGTAGATTGGACTTAGTAGATTGGTCTTAAAAGACTTAATAGATTGGTCTTGATAGACTTAGCAGATTGGTCTTAATTGACTTAGTAGATTGGACTTAGTAGATTGGTCTTAATAGACTTAGTTGACTGGTCTGATTTCTCTTAGCAAATGTTCTCTCCTAAAATGAGCATCATCATGCACTACTGTTGTATGAGCGAAGAGTTGAACGAGGAACAAGAATAAAATTGTGCAGAAAAATGTCAAAAGAAAGTAAGTATAACTAGAATATACTGGAAGAATATACTAGAATATACTGGATTTTTGACGACTCGAATCAAAAATACTAAGGGAAGCCTCGAATTTTGTTCTAAATCTTAGTAGACAAGTGAACTAATGAGAACCTGCACACGTTCAATGTAACTGCTCGTATTTATTTTCTCGCTCTTAAATTTTATTTAAATTTGATACGTAACTATTTTACATAAAATTATAGGTTTCCAGAAAAAAAAAATGACAAATACCCAAGATAACTTAGCTTGATCCACCGTTTTTTTTTTTTTTAACAATAGGTTCCGTACCTACTTCATAACGTCAAATAATCGTTTTTAAACTATAATTGACTGCTAATTACCGAGGTTACTAATAATATGGGTTGACTATAAGGAAAAAGAAACAACTTAAAAATTTGTCCCTAAAAAAAACCCTCCCATTCCTCAAAACGAAAAATTTTCTCATAGAAACAAATAATACGAGAAGTAAAGCGCCTACGCTTATTTAGAAAGTATATATTGTATATGAATTTATAGACCCTAAGAAAATAAAACTAATAAGGTGTACCTGGGAGACAAAAGTGATTATCCAAATTCCATAGAAAATCATATTGCTGAAAATCCCTTCGAACACATTTCGCTGGCCATGAATTTTTCGGGCGTTGATCTCGTTAAATAAAGTCATCATCACGAACGTATTGAAAATCACAGTGAAATGTTGAGACGGGGGGTCATGGATGTCAGCTCCCCTTCCAGAGTCAATCCTCAATAAATGCTCCCCTAAAATAAATATGATTATGAACTGTAGTTAAAGTGTCAAGCAAAGAGTATGGGTAACTTATTATATATATATATATATATATATATATATATATATATATATATATATATATATATATATATATATATATATATATATATACATGCAGTTAGAAGAACAGCGGCGGCGTGTCAAAAATAAAAATGAAGAGCAAAGACACGTGGTTAGAAGACATGCGACACCGAGCATGTGAGCGGGTCAATGAGAATCAACCTGGACAGCGAGAACCAAAACGTGTCAAAAGTGATAGTGATGAGAATTGGGTTTGGGACTTAGACATGGAGAAGGTCATCAATGCCTACCATATCTTTGTTAAAAAAACAAAGGTTCGACGATATGCATTTCATAATGACGAAAGACAAGCCGAGGTAAAACGAACCAAACAAATTGAAAATGATAGCGATGATGATTGAGTTTTGGATTTTGACACGGATAAGGTCATCAATGCCTTCTATACCTTTTGAAAATCAAAAACATGCGTGAGTGAGAAGTTTAGATAAAGGGCGAGTCACACGAGGAACGAGAATTAAGTAGCGGAGAAATATGAAAAAATAAAGTAAATAGTTCAAAATACACTATTGTTTCGATGACCCGAATCAACAAAGATTAGGTAAATTTACACGTCAAATAAATTCAATATTCATTTTCAAGTTAAACAGGGCTCACACTACGTACGTAATTTTCTATGCTATGTGGTTATGCTACGTTATGTTAAAACATTTCACACTAAAACTACTCTTTTCGCACTAGGCTAACATAAAAATCAAGAAAATCCTCAAGATTAAAAAAAAACTGATAAATATCTGCTTGTTTCAGCTTTAAGCGAGCCACGCAACAAAATTAAAAAGAAATGTTTGATGAAACAGCGATATGAAAATTAAATAAGAGATTGATTCAATTAAATTAAATTTCCGAATTAAACGAAATGAAAATGAAATTTTAATGAACAGCAATTTTAATACATAACTTGGTCCATTTAAGTTCAAATATTAACAATAGTTTGGTCCACAAAGACAGCGACAACTTCATATGAAGCCTTCACTTTCTTAAACTATTCGGTGCCACATGGTTTTATTTACTATTTAATAAGTTTTTATATTTTATTAATTAATTGTTTTCATTTCTAAAATTACAAAACGATTACAACCGTTAGATTTTTTTTATTTAAAATTTTGCACCCCTAAATTTCTACTCCTTGGACAGGTGCCCCTTCTGTCCCCCTCCTAAAACGGCCTCTGCCGTAGCACAATCTGTGGGGTACAGGGCCCCTAGTATAATTACTACTTTTAGCTACTTTTATTCACTTACCAAGAAATAGCAAGCAGAAAATAATAGTCATTTGATAAACAGCTTGTCCAAGTATATTTTTCATCATGGTTCTAGATATCAACGGCTTTGTGCGTCCATAAGGTTTACGTGTAAGGAGATCAGCGGTGGGCATCTCAGTTGACAATGCCAAGGAAGCTAGTGTATCCATAATCAAGTTCACCCATAGCATCTGAACCGCCTATGAGCATGAAACAAAAAAATTGGGTATAAAAATCATTTCTTATTACAAGAACAAAATTTGATATAAAAATCATTTCTTATTACAAGAAAAAAAAGGGTATAAAAATCATTTTTTATTACAAGAAAGCGCTCCATATCCAGCTTTAAAGTAATTAGAAAGTATCAATACTAAAATTTAAATTAAAGCAACCAAAATTAAAAAACATCGTTCAGGTATAATCAAGATAAAAAACAATAGGTAATCATGGCATGATCAAAGAAGGCTTACAAAAGGCGACCTCTAAGTGAAATCACTTCTCATTTTATTTTTATAGATTTTGGTGCTTATGATATTGAATAATTAACATAATTGGAGTGAATAATCATAATCATACTAGTAGTATTAACGATCATAACGATCTGTAATACTAACGATCACAACAAGAATTATGAAAAAATTAGATGCATTTCCGACTGCAAAAAAGGGCAGACTATTTTGATGACATTGTGGTCGTCGCCAGAGACTGAACTAGCACTAAGAATAGCAACTTCCCCACCTATGAAACTGATTGCCTACCAAGCAAATAGAAGGCAGTAATTCCGGTAAATACTGAATATACAATGAAGCAAAATTATACATAGACTACATATAATTTCTAATTGCGATTTTGTTATTTCTATGAATATAAGTTTTAAACGAAGTTATAACTATAATTTTTAATTAATAACATTAGATATAATTTTTTACTGTGATCATTATCAGTAAAATAATATATATAATTAGTACTACTATATTTAAATTAGTGTTATAACTGTACATTAAGTATGCAAGATTTCCGATTTATCCTGGTAATGGTAAATATATAAAAAACTAGAAATGGATTTCACTTTTTTTTTTCAGTTCTCCATCATATCCGGAGGGCATTTCATGACATTTGAACTGTCTATAAAACAGAAAAAAGTTCGATATAACAATACCTAGTTATTTGCTAAAGAGATTACGTATCATGTTTTCAATCATTAGAAAGTATCCGTACAGCAGCTACAGCTTTAAAACCTCGTTCATGCGCATTCAAGAGAAGAAAAAGAAACAATCATAAACGAAGAGAAATCAATTAGGTAACAATAAAAAATTTCACTTATAACATGCCTATAAAAGTAAAAGGTAATATAGCATTCGTACAAGTAATGGCGGAGACCAAACTGCTTTTCCATCATACAAAAAACAGGAGATTAATGAGACTTTTCCGAAAGCATTTATTAAAAGAAAATCTAAGCGGGTATTTCAGCCATATGACCAACAACCACTTTAGAGAAATGAAGAAGAACTATAGCACAGAAACCAATAAAAATAAAATCAATATTTTTTTTTTTTTTTTGAGGTTATGTGCCAGAGCATGAGGGTGTATTGAAATTACCTTTAAAATGGTCTTCTTCAAATATGGAAAATCATTTTATTCTACATAATTTGCAACATATATAACAAGTAGCCAATCAGGTGAGATTATACAACGAACAGCTGAAGGCAATATTTCTCCAGAGTACTTTTATAATACAATCCAGTTCGTTTCCAATCATCACAATAGAGTATATACTGTTTTTTTTTTTCACGGCAAGGGAGTTCAGTTAAAACTTCCGTTAAGAACATTCTATGGTGTGTGTATGTGTGTGTGGGGGGGTTAATTTGTCTTCTTTTCTAACACGAGCAAGAAAAAACACAACCGATTTTCTTCCATTTTAGGCGTGTCATGTGACAGATTCTTTGCCTGGATTAGGATAGAATTTGATGTTAAAAAAAATCCTGCAAAATAGTTACGTAGTTATCATTATTTTCTAGAACGTCCTTTAATACATAAAAAGAAAAAAAGTTACTCAAATACTCTGAAACTAAAATCACAAAAAATCTATCAGCCTTCCCCCCCCCCCCCGTGCTTGAAACTATGCGTCCAGCTGTACTTACCTTAAGAGGTGAATCTTGAATAAAACATGCGCCAACAAAAGCGACAACAACAGCAACAACGTTGACAGTCAATTGAAATTGAAGAAATTTAGCAATTGAATCGTATACATTTCGTCCCCACATAACAGCTTTGACAATACTTGTGAAATTATCGTCAGTTAGTATAATATCAGAAGCTTCTTTGGCCACATCTGTACCAGCAATACCCTGAAATTTTGAATAGTTAAGTGCCATTACAGTTTTGTTTACGGTTTACAGTTACTTGTTTATAGTTTACAGTTACAGTTACTATAGTTTATTATATTTTATTATATTTATTATATTTTATATTTAGTTTATTATTATTACAGTTATTATAGTTTACAGTTACAGTTACAGTTACACTTTACAGTTTACTTGTTTACAGTTTGTCTTCCCTGAATTTCAGGGTAACTAATAAATAAACAATCTTTGGATAAAATTATATGTTGTTGCTATTGGAAAAAAAGTTAAAAATAAAATTTGTGACTACTTTTTTAATAATTTGAGAGCTAATTTATTTTCCATTGTTTTTGTTGTTTAGAAGCAGTTTCGTCGACAATTCTATGCAATTCATCTCTTTTAGGTCTAAACAACTTAAGATGCATATATGCGTTTTTTTTAATACTAAAATCCGACCTAGAGTACAGTACGGAGCTGAGCGCCAAGGAGTGACCTGGCTGCACAGTTGAGATCAATACTACTACACATTAAAAGATTATTTAGCTGCTAAACAAAATTTATCAGGTTATATATGAATAAAGAAATAAAATAAATAAACAATCCTTGGACACAATTATATGATGTTGCTGTTGAAAAAATAAATAAAAAAAAACAAAACTTTTGACTCCTTTTTCTAATAATTTGAGGGCTAACTTTTTTTCATTGTTTGTATTGTTTGGAAGCAGTTTCGTCGACAATTCTATGCAATTCATCTCTTTTAGGTCTAAACAACTTAAGATGCATATATGCGTTTTTTTAATACTAAAATCCGACCTAGAGTACAGTACGGAGCTGAGCGCCAAGGAGTGACCTGGCTGCACAGTTGAGATCAATACTACTACACATTAAAAGATTATTTAGCTGCTAAACAAAATTTATCAGGTTATATATGAATAAAGAAATAAAATAAATAAACAATCCTTGGACACAATTATATGATGTTGCTGTTGAAAAAATAAATCAAAAAAACAAAACTTTTGACTCCTTTTTCTAATAATTTGAGGGCTAACTTTTTTTCATTGTTTGTATTGTTTGGAAGCAGTTTCGTCGACAATTCTATGCAATTCATCTCTTTTAGGTCTAAACAACTTAAGATGCATATATGCGTTTTTTTTAATACTAAAATCCGACCTAGAGTACAGTACGGAGCTGAGCGCCAAGGAGTGACCTGGCTGCACAGTTGAGATCAATACTACTACACATTAAAAGATTATTTAGCTGCTAAACAAAATTTATCAGGTTATATATGAATAAAGAAAAAATAAATAAACAATCCTTGGACACAATTATATGATGTTGCTGTTGAAAAAATAAATAAAAAAAACAAAACTTTTGACTCCTTTTTCTAATAATTTGAGGGCTAACTTTTTTTCATTGTTTGTATTGTTTGGAAGCAGTTTCGTCAACAATTCTATGCAATTCATCTCTTTTAAGTCTTAACTACTTAAAGATACGTATTCATAAGCTGACTTAAGTGGTTTGAATTCATCTTCAAAAGGTAGGGGTGAAGACTCCTTAGAGAATATAAGTGGTGAGGAGTAGGATCAGTGTGGGCATATACCTCTTTCCGTCAACTGTGTGCTTAGAACTGGGTTTTGGAATATTCAAGATTTTAAAATGAAAAAATAATTTAATGACCACGTTTAGGGAGTTAGATATAGTTTGTGTGATTGAGTCTTGACATAATACTGACGGAAAGTCAGATTCCATAAGTTTCGTCAACAATTATATGCAATTCAAATCTTTCAAGTCTAAAGGACTGAAAGATGGATTAAGATGCATATTCACAAGCTGAATTAAGCGGATTGAATTCATATTCAAAAGGTAGGGGGGGGAGACTCCTTAGAGAATATAAGTGGCGAGGAGTAGGATCAGTGTGGGCATATACCTCTTTCCGTCAACTGTGTGTTTAGAAAAGGGTGCTGGAATATTCAAGGTTTTAAAATGAAAAAATAATTTAATGACAACATATAGGGAGTTAGATAGTTTGTGTGTGATTGAATCTTGGCATAATGCTAAGGATGATCTGCAGTGCCCTTCCTTAAATGATTATTCCTTCTTGGAAGTGAATAGAAAAACCTCCAAGAATAATCAGAATTACGGTGCTGTAATTAAGTTTTTTAGCCAGACGTCATTTTCTTCAGCAGTAAGACTTGCCAGCCGATCTAAAAATATAGTATGGAGTAGATTTAAGTGTGAAAATACCTTTTCATTGTTAGTTCTGTATATCTTGCGCCAAAAAATAGTTCATACTCCTGAAGATACGCGGCTTGTGTTGCATGAAGAAACGCATTTTATAAAACAGAAGTTTCCGGGGGACGTCTGGTTGTGGTAAGTGGTTCTAGTGTATGTATATATATCCAATTTATTAGAGGTAAAACCGATTTTTTTTTTCAGATGAAAATTCAGAAAATACTACCGGACACCTACAGTATCTCAAGGAGCAGTTACGACTTGTCTATGCAAACAAATACCCAGGGGAGAAATTGGTATATATGGTATATGGTATAGGAAATAGATTAGAAATTTGTAATGGAAGATTTGGCAAGGACAAAGGTGGAGGTGAGTACACTTGCTTCTCGGAGCCAAACCATAGTGTCATTGATTATATATATATATCATGAAAAGAGAAATCACTAATGCTACAGCACAAACAAAAAAAAAAAAGAGACAGAAGGAGAAAAGGAAGACTGTTTTCCTAAATTAGTGATTAATATAGACCAGCACTTGAATGAGGCCTTAACCCTACTCATCCATACAATCATATAGGTCAAACAGCATAGCCACACACAATCAACCATAAAGAATAATCCATGGACAGGCAGTCATGTCGTCAATAAGTATAAGTCGTCATTTACCGAACAATAAAAAAAATAATATAGACAAATAATTCAGAGGCAACACCCGACATAAGGGCTCATCAGGAGAATACACTGGCCTATATAGGGTTTCGCCACTCTAAATTCTCTACCCAGCACAGTGTTGTGGCTACCACAGAATATCCATGGCATCCCCGCGTCAGGTATCACCCCCAAAATACATGCCTATGAAAAAAAAAAACAGCAAATGTAAAACAACCAAGTAAAACCAAAACAAGCTTATCCTGTTAATATATCCCTCCCTTTAGCAACAATAGGTAAACTAAATATTATAAATTTTACCAAATCACAAATATTAACACATTGCAAAAAACCTGAATGAACTAAACAATTATAGAATTCATCTTTACCATGTGGCTAATTTTTAAAAAAAAATCCGCTCAATTAGAAACACAATTCAAAATAAATGGCACTGTGACAACATTTCTCGAACCTCCGAAATTAGTTAAAAATTTCTTTAAGTATTTCTAGATAATTCTTTTGATATTTATTTAGAAGTTCGTTATAGTGAAAACTAAATTTTTTAAATTGCCAAGTTAATTTATTTGCAGAAAAACCTCTTGATATCAATTTTTGGCTTAAGATTTTACATCTATTTTTAAAATCAATATAATTACTACAAATCCTTGCATAACGAAGTAACTGTGAGAAAAACGCTGAATATGTGATATTTGAGTGTATATTACTTTCAGGGAATGGGAAACTAATCACTTCAAAATCAAAATCATCCGTTTTATTATACATTTTAAAACTTAAATATTGGGAAGGAGGGGCTAGTTACCGCCAGATAAGGATGAATCATTTATGTCTCGGCTAAGGAGTAGGATGGAACTCCAGGAAATCAAGATTTGGAATCAGGCAGTAAAGAGGTCCGAGACGTTGAAGTTTTATGCCCGGGTTAAAAAGGTTTTTGGTATTGAATATTATTTTAAATTAGATTCACGGGCAGAGACAAGGGATATGATCCCGTGTTTGAGTGAATTGCAAGAAAAAAGTATTTTGAAAGGAAAAGGTTAGCCTCAGATACGGATTACTTTACCCCAGAAGCAATTTCAGAGTTGAGGATTTGGCAAACCTTCAACAGGGTCCCAGCAGCCTTCTCACTTAAAGAGTAATTTCTTTGAGTGATATAACCTTTAGTTCCCGGGGATTCTATAGACGACCTTAAAAATAACAATCATTTACGTTCGTAAATGTGTTAATGAAGTGGTAAAGAAAGGAGAATAATCAAAGCTTGCGTTTTTTGTTACTTTTGTTGCAAGGGGAAAAATATTGACACTTATGTTGTTTACCTTGTGATTTGTATTATCAAATACTGTGTTGCACGCCATTTTTTGGCTTATAATAAATGCATCATTACTATTAAATCTGTTTTTATGAAGTTTATAAAATGTCTCGGGATCCCAAATTTATCCTAAGCTAAATCTGCATGTGTGAACCTTACTTATCTCGCAACGGTATCCTTTTCCTCTTGCGTACAGTACCTTATGTTAAATTATGCACAGGTGAGCCCCTTCTACTTTAACGCCTCTTTAGGCGATATAGAATTTCAAAATAAAAGTGAATATGATGGAATAATGGCAATCAGGTCTATTAAAAAATATTAATAGCAAAATTGGTTCCACAGGACTTTCCTTTGTAGAGATATCGAGTTCCCATCCTAATATCTCTTAAATTAGGACGTTTTGTAGGACACGAATTTATTTTCAAGTTTTTGCAGTAAGTTAGTGCATTTTATCCAATTTGCGCAAATTGTATTTATGAGCTTCATTCATGATCTATCAGCTTCGTTTATGATCTTAATATTACTAATTTCGACTTAGCAAACTGGTAAGCATACGAGATTTGAATTTGGCTTATAAGATCTAAAAAACTCCTCCACGCCTTCTTTTCTTAGTACTACTGCTAACAAATAAAAATTTATTCTTATGTTTGTGTCATTCCCTAACTTGTCATTGGTAGCTACAACACTCAATCAAATGGTCCCAACCACGAGATTTAATGGGTATTTATAGCCGTATTTTAGCGGCAAGAAAGTGGCACGCGTAAAAAACCAATGGAAAGCGATGCAGGCTTTATAAGACCAGCCGTTGAAAATTACACCAACAAGTCGTGGATAACGAGTGAAAAAGCAATTTATTTAAAAAATGATCACGCTTCTATGGTCATAATGAATTCTTATGGATAAAAAGCATTAATAATGGATCTCAGTCGCAATTTTGCAAAGTTAAAAAATGCTATTCATTTCCTGTCACAGCTGGCAATAAAATGATGAAATAAGTCAAAACTGGAAGTCTTGTTAAAATCATGAGCGTATTAATTTAAATTAAATACCAAAAATCACAAGCCAGAAATGGCTTTCCAAGTCCAGACAATTCTTGTTTCTTGCAAACAAGTCTTTCCACTAGTCCCGAAAAAGCCCCCAAGTCTCATCTTGCCTAACATGTTATTCAGTATTTGGAGTGTGACATATAGGATCTTCATTTAGATTACTTTTGGGAGTTGCATCTTGTGCAAGTGTTTTTTTTGTATCTTTTTTTGGGGAGGGGGGTGGCTATTACAAGTTTAGTTGTTATGTTTTTCGGTAATAAATTATTCTTGATTTTCTTTAGATCACTGACTTCTAAAATGAGCACTGGAACTATTCAAGAGGGTGGTGATGGCCTTAAGTGCCATCGTGGTGGTGATAGCCATAAGTGCCATCGTGGTGGTGATGGCCATAAGTGCCATATAGTGATTGCAAATAGTGAACTACAGATGCGTTGCAAATAACGACTTGTGGTGATCTATGATTACTGCAGCTGAAAATAGTGCGAGAATGACTTAAACTGTTATGAGAACACGTTTTGCGCGACAAGCAAAAGTTTTCCGAATTGTGGTAATATTAATTACCACATAAAAATTACCAAATTGAGATAATAATAAAAAAATATAGATTAGAGCATTTCCAATTTTTTAACTGTTTTATATTACCTTTCTATTCCGAGTTCAATCACCAGTTTCATAAGTTCAAACATCAATGTTTGTAATTTATATTTTTCTTTGCAATATATTGCAAAAGATAAAAGCATTAATGTATATATTCTTCTGTTTAATTGCTATTCAAATTTAACAAAAGCTAAGAGCTCATATGGCACTTGTGACGAGGCAAGAAGAGCTAAGAGCCAAGAGCACATATGATATGAGCTCTAACAAAATTCTAAGAATCAATATAATGATTTAAAAGGAAAATCAGAGGCTTAATGCCGCTCAGGATTTAAAATAAGAGCTCTGAGTCACGATGCCCTTCTAAATATCAAATTCATTAAGATCCGTTTACCCACTCGTAAGTTATAAATACCTAATTTTTTCTAATTTTTCCTCTCCCTTTAGCCCCCAGATGGTCGAATCTGGGAAAACGACTTTATCAAGTCAATTTGTGCAGCTCCCTGACACGCCTACCAATTTTCATCGTCCTAGCACGTCCAGAAGCACCAAACTCGCCAAATCACTGAACCCCTCCCCCCAACTCCCCCAAAGAGAGCGAACCCAGTACGGTTACGTTAATCACGTATCAAGGACATTCTCTTATTCTATCCACCAAGCTTCATCCCGATTCCTCCACTCCAAGTGTTTTCCAAAATTTCCCCCTCCAACTCCCCCCAATGTCAAAAGATCTGGTCGGGATTTGAAATAAGAGCTCAGAGACATGAATTCCTTCTGAATATCAAATTTCATTAAGATCCGATCACCTATTCGTAAGATAAAAATACCCCAATTTCCACGTTTTCCAAGAGTTCCGGTTTCCCCATCCAACTCCCCCCAATGTCACAGGATCTGGTCGGAATTTAAAATCAGAGCTTTAAAGCACAAGATCCTTCTAAATATCAAATTTCATTAAGATCTGGTCACCCTTTCGTAAGTTACAAATACCTCAATTTTCAAAATTACCCCCCCCCCCCAACTCCATCTGGTCCGGTTATGTCAGTCACGTATCTTAGACAGGTTTTTATTCTTCCCATCCAGTTTCATCCTGATCTCTCCGCTTTAAGTATTTTCTAAGATTCCCCCCCCCCAATGACACTGGATCCAGTTGAGATTTAAAATGGGAGATCTGAGTTACAAGGTCCTTCTAAATATGAAGTTTCATGAAGATCCGATCACTCCTTCGTAAGTTAAAAACACGCCATTTTTTCTAATTTTTCAGAATTAACCCCCCCCCCAATAAAGGGGATCCGTTCCAATTATGTAAATCCCGTATCTAAGACTTCTTTTTTTTCCAACAATTTTCATCCCGATCCCTCCAATCTAAGCGTTTTCCAAGATTTTAGGTTTCCCCCTTCCAACTCCCCCCCCCAATGTCACCAGATTCGGTCGGGATTTAAAATAAGAGTTCTGAGACACAATATCCTTCTAAATATTAAATTTCATTGAGATCCGATCACCCGTTCGTAAGTTAAAAATACCTCATTTTTTCTAATTTTTCAGAATTACCCCCCCCCCCCCCCAACTACGCCAAAGAGAGCGGATCCGTTCCGGTAATGTCAATCATGTATCTAGGACGTGTGCTTATTTTTACCATCAAGTTTCATCCCGATCCCTCCGCTCTAAGTGTTTTCCAAGATTTTAGGTTTCCCCATCCCAACTCCCCCCCCCCCAATGTCACCAGATCCGGTCGGGATTTATAATAACAGCTCTGAGACACGATATCCTTCCGAACATCACACTTCATTAAGATCTGATCAACGGTTCGTAAGTTAAAAATACTTCAATTTTTCTATTTTTTCCGAATTAACGGGCCCCCCACTCTCCCCCAGATGGTCAAATCGGGAAAACGACTATTTCTAATTTAATCTGACCCAGTCAGTGATATGCCTGCCAAATTTCATCGTCCTAGCTCACCTGGAAGTGCCAAAAGTAGCAAAACCGGGACCGACAGACAGAATTTGCGATTGCTATATATCACTTGGTTAATACCAAGTGCCATAAAAAGAATAAATCTTCAGAAGAGGGGGGGGGGGTCTGAGTATATTTTCAGAAAAGGATGTGATGGGCCACCTACCACTCTCCGGTAGGTAGGTTCTGACTATTAGGAGATAGAATACATTGAAACTCACCATTGCAAATCCCACATCAGCTTTTTTCAAAGCTGGACCATCATTAGTGCCATCTCCTGTGACAGCAACAACTTCTCTGTTATCAGTCAACTTACTATCTATTATTCCTTTCACAAGTGTGTATTTGTCCGTGGGAGACGACCTCGCAAGAACTTTTAATCGAGGCCAAACTTTGTCTAATAAATCTTGTTGAACCTAAAAGTAAATAATTTTAAGCAAAGGGTAGCCACTGAGAACCGAAGAGACACAATCCGAGAATTGGAGAATTGAGGGAATCTTTTGTTCTAGCATCTCTTGAGTTTATTTGAAATGAATATATCTATTATATTAAGTTATTTATTTACTTTTTACAAAATTGTTAATTATTAAGTTTTTATTGTTTTTAGAAAAATAAATTATTTCATTTATATTTAATAATGCGAATTGAATTTTATAAATTGTTTTTAATAATAATTTATTAATTTAACTAATTATTAGTTAATTAAGAAACGTAATAATTATTATCAATTATTTAGTTGTTAACGTGTTAATCTTATTAAATATATGAATTATATTAAATAAAATTTTACAAAGATAATTGGGATGAATGGCTGAACAGATCATTACTAAGTAATGAAACCAAAATACAATCAGTGAGCATTTCAGTTACAACATATTAAAAAAAAACTTCGTTTCAGCTTCAAAATAAAGTTAACATTAACACCAAAGCAATTGTGATCAATTTTTGAATTTTGACCAAAAAAATAACTTAAAATAAATAAAAGAATAATTAACTTATTCCTGGGTAAATTTAAAATGAAAAATTATGTAAAAAAAATAACGACACGCTCATTCATTTTGGGATAAAAACTAGAAGTTAGAAAGATCCACTTTGAAAGCCATGGTCAAGCCTAAAACACGTCGTAAAAGAGAAGTCAGTTTCGTTGGAAACAGGCAAGATGAAATTTTTTTTATTACTAAGCCTTTCAGGGAATTTGACTTTTCTCAAAATTTCCAAATAAATTGTTGATATTTTCATATAACTGTGTAAGAGTTACTGGAAACTATTAAGGACGTTGGAAACCTCTTACGATTAAGGGATTCTGTCGAGAAGGAATGGATGGGGGGGGGGCGTAGAAGCAAATAAAAACTTCCCAAGTGTATCCAGAACAGCATATTATGGAATATTCTTTAGACAAAAAATTTGACAAATTCAAGGAAAACGGATAATAAATTTGACATAATGGAGCGTATTTAGAGAAAAACTTATAAATCCAAAAATATTTACATAACTAAGCATTATTGCAACTAATTTCAGCAAATAAGTGGAATAATGGTCTTTGATTCTTTTTTAAAGATACAAATAAAATGCTATAAATTCTGCAATTCCGTGAATGCTATAAATAAGATAAAGGAGATTACGTACTCCTAACTCTGATATGAGAGTTTGGCTTTAATGCAAGAGAAGGAGACAAAAAATATATTCGTAATAACAAGTTCTCAATGTTAACTGCCGACAAAAGTCAGAAAATCAAAATTGATCGCTATCAAAATCATATAAATGATAGAAATCTAGGCTAATTTATATAAATGTTATTCTTGCAAAAGACCAATCTTAGAATGTTTGCCAAGAAAAAGAGATTATTTTTCCTCAGAAAAGGAAAGAAAGAGAGGGAAAGATATATGTTTACAGGTGCAAAGAGGTCCAGCCATTGTAGAAGGAGGGATACTTTTTCCAGGGAGAAAGGGCAGAAATACAAAGAACGCATTCTCTCTTGAAAGTCAAAGTTAGACTTCAAATAAGAAGTTTCTTTAATTGCAAGGAACCGCATTAAAACTTAAACAAATAAAATGTTGTCGTTCAAAATCTTTGGCCTTAAAAATGCAATTTTTGAGATACAAATACAGATAAATATAGAAAGAGAAGGAGAGAGATAAAGAGAAGGGGAGAATAAGGGGGAGCGAGAGAGAGGGAGAGAGAGAGAAAGAGAGAGGGAGGGAGAGAGAGAGAGGGAGCATTCACTGACATTTAAGCACAGCTTCAAGATTACACATACAAAAGAACCTAGAAGCAAGTCTATACCATGTTGAGCAGATTTGACGGAGATTAATGGTAGAATTCTGAAATCTGGGATACTTTTAAGAGTAATATATCTAGTAGGTAAAAAAACAACGAACCTTTATCTGCTTTTTAAAACACAATTTCGAGAAAAATATGACAATATAAAGAGTAAATAAAATCACTTGATGGTTTAAGTTTTAATTATAAAGTTAATAGACTGCATGTTTTTCGTTGTAAAATTTATATCTCTCCAAACATCTTTACGAACAGTCAAAAACTAGTTTTTAATTTTGTAAAGCCCACAGAGTCTAAACAAAATATGGGACACCTTTACTGGTATATCAAATAAGTATTTTCTCGGTATCTATCTAGTGCGCATTAAGGCTTCTTCCAAATTTTTAAGTTAACATTTCAGAAGTCAACATTTTGAACCAGTTTTAAATTTGTAATTTTGGATTCAGAATTTTTAACAGGCCAGGTAGAAACATGATGTAGGTCTTGTTGGAGCATTCCTTGGAAATACTAATAGTCACTGAAAATGTTTAGGTGCAACCTCAGCGTGAACACAGTTCTGCACTGTAACGTAAACACAAATCCCATGAACACAACCTTTAAACACAATACCCCCCATGTGTAAAGCTATAAACGTGAGAAAAGGGCATTTTCAAAATTTATCCACCTCTCAAATTCTTCCAGTTGAGGTTTGGTGCCTCACACCTCAACTGCCTCACCTCTTTTTTCTCTGGTACTCTGCTTTTTTCTCATACTAATAGCCACTGAAAATGTTAAGGTGCAACCTGCACCTTAACGTAAACTCAAATCCCATAAACACAACCTTTAAACACAATACTCTCCATGTGTAAAGTTATAAACGTGAGAAAAGATATTAAAAGATCTAAGCTCATGTGGGAAACGGATTTTTTATTAAAGATCTAATTATTGATTTTCCTTCGAGTTTCATTAATTATTATTATTTACATTTGTACTTACGATTGATAACTGTTATTATTTACTATTATTTGTATTCAAAGTAATAATGCATAATAATCACAATAAAACTTTCCATTAATTTTGACAAAAATTTAATTTAATTTTCCATTAATTAATTTTTCCATTAATTTAGCATCTATTTATTAAAATAGGTTTAGTTATTATTTTTTTCATATTTATAGGTTGGCTTACCTCTCCGTTTTGGTCCCTAACAGCCTTGTTGAAGTCCTTCCCCTCAAGAATAAGACAATCTTGATCCTTGGTAACGATTCCACATTTCATTGCAATAGATCTAGCTGTATTTATGTTATCTCCAGTAACCATTCTTACAGTAATTCCAGCACGCTGACACATTCGTATCGCTTCCGGTACCTATAACATAGAATAAAGTATGTTTATTTATTGCAATATCTTTGAGCTAAGACGACCATTTCAATATAGAAAAAAAATGAATTAGACAACAAAAGGAGCTAAAAAAGATGACAAAAATAAGAATCAACAATAGCAAGAACAATTTCAAGGTCAGCACATTGAGATATGAGTTTGCAGAAAACATCAGGAAATAAAATCAATGACTAAAATGACAAATCTCGGCAACGTATTCGTAAAAGAACACAAAAACCCATCTGGTCAATGGACCCTTATTTAAAGTCGATAAAAAATAAAGCGAAACTGTGGCTCCAAATATGGAATGAATGTGGTCGGCCACGTTTTGGGTGTGAGGCTGATCTCAAATGTAAAACTAAAACCGAATATAAACTTTATCTGAGGTCGGCACGCTAACGTGGTATGGATTTCCCTGTGAGTAGGAAAGATTCGCGAAAAGTGATAAATTCAGACAAGTTAAATGATAATACTATGACAAGTAACTGCCTTCCACCTTCAGCTTGGTATAAACATTATTCTTCGATTTTTTTCGGTGATTAACTATTCAGTGCATTCTGTATATACTCGCCTTCTTACCCCCCCCCCCCTGTTTAGTACAACGCTTTCGCAACGACATAAAGCGCCCATATCTTCTTCTTCCGTAATTGATGCTGTGAAAAGTTTAAGATCTGATTCAATAGATAAGTATGGTATTTCTAAGATGCATATGTCGATTGATTGCACCCCCTCCCCCTTATATCTCACCTTCAGCTTCTTTTTCAAATGTATATGTACTTCAAGCGTACTTGAGAGTTTACTGTGTGGCACTGTTTCGTCAATTTTAAAAAGGGGAAAGTCACCGACTGATTGTTCTTGCTATCGATCAGTTTTCTTGTAATATTAGCAAAGTTTTTGAGTATTTCCTTCAACCTTTTTTGACTAAAAATATTCATGAGAGTGAGAACCAATTCGGTTTTCGGCGTGGGGTGGATTGTCAGCATGCGTATAAGATTATGTCTTCTTTATTGGCTGATAATTCTTCCAACGGAAATGGTCTTTATATTTGTGCTTTGGATCTTTCGAAAGTGTTTCATAGTGTGGTCCATAGTCAACTCCTTTTTCTCTGTATAATTCTGGGATCAATCTCTCTGTTATAATACTTCTGAGGTTTTAGTATTCAAATTCTTTTCTTCAATTAAGATCTGCACCAGACACTATTATAAGGGTACGAAGAGGAGTTAGGCAGGGTGGTGTTCTGTCACCTAGGCTTTTTAAGATTTGTATTTCTAGTGTGCTGGGTAAAATTTCTCTTTTTCGGCGCGGGGTGGATTGTCAGCATGCGCATAAGATTCTGTCTTCTTTATTGGCTGATAATTCTTCCAAGGGAAATGGTCTTAATATTTGCGCTTTGGATCTTTCGAAAGTGTTTTATAGTGTAATTTATAGTCAGTTCCTTTTTCTCTGTATAATCCTGGGGTCAATCTCTCTGTTATAATGCTTCCTAGGTTTTGGTATTCAAATTATTTTCTTTCAAATTCTATATCAGGTACATACCTTTCTGGTCTTACGTATGTTTCTTATCTTATGTATGCTAACGACTTATTTCTGATTAACCGTTCCAAAAAGGGTCTCTCTTAAATGGTCTCTATAGTTTATGATGCTTTCTCTGATATTGGCCTTTCACTTAATATAGATAAATGTGAGTTTCTTCCCTATAACTGTACTACTACTACTCCCCTTCACTGTAATTGCTTCACTATCCCTCTTGTTGATTGTATTCGTTGGCTTGGTATCTCTATTACTAACAATCTTTCGAGCTTACGTCAGCGTACTATTTGTGATATAAGTAAAAAGATTCAGATTGGCTATGCAAAGATTGTTGCAAACAGAGGGAAGTATAATAGACGTGTGCTGGCCAAACTTTATTCTACTTTCTGTGATCATTCTGTCCTTTATGCTTCAGATCTTTTCTCCCGTCTTAATAATTGTAATTTAAGAAGAATTCAGATAAATTATTTCAAATTTTGGAAATTTCTTCTGTATTTTCCACCTTGGACAAAAAACCGGATTCTTGTTAACAAAATTCCAGTCCCTGATATAACTTTAAAGTTGGAGATTCTACACAGAAAACTCTCCAGTACAGCTTCAGCGCGAATATCCCCCCACCACCGTCTTACCCGTTTCTTTCGTTGATTGTGTGTTTAATTGTTTTTCTCTTTGTATTTTTTTATATTTTTATTCTTTCTCAGCCGTATTCACTTTATGTAACTATTTGGCTCTTAATTCAATAAACTAATTAAGACTATTATTATTTTCAGTTAAGTTTAACCATCAGTTTATATAACTTGATTAGCTTAATTTAAGAATTATTTAATAATTTCAATTATTGTTCGTATAAGAAAAAAAAATGATGTCCCACCTTTGTTAGTAAAATATAATCTTTGGCACTGATAATCAAAAAGCATAACCAATGTCTATAAAAACTGGTTAAAAGCCAAAAGTCGATGTCCATCAACAGTGACTACGAGTCCTCGGTAACGTACTTGAGAATTGGCCGTAGATCATAGTAAGTGTCTATATTGGTTACTTATGACTTATCAGGGGCAGTCCATTTTTCCCTCTAATAAAAGTACCTTTCCTTTTCGCTTCTTAAGGAGCTGTTGTGATAGGAGACTTTCAAATAGGCTGTCTCTTAAATAATTTATAACTAATTATTAGTAAATACCGACGGAGACCATACTGCCTTTCCATCACAAACACCAAAAACAAGAAGAACAACAGGGAATTTCTCAAGACAGTGAGAAACAAATTAGAACGAATATTTCAGCCCTATGTCCAAGGGCCGTCCTCAGCAATACAAATAAGAAAAAACAACTTACAAGAAGATAAAATCAGTAAAACTAAAATGAACAGTCCCAGCATCCTTACCTCAGCGAAGTTCAACCAGGACTGATAAATAAATTGTGATGAAACAAGGCAATTCATTGAAATGAAAGAAAATGATTTAAAAGCACGTTTTTAATGCCAGCCTAGCTTTTTTCGCTGCTGATCTCATAGGTCTATTTGTGACAGGTTCTGTGTTAAAATCTATTGGTTTATTGGTTTTTCTGTGTTAATATCTATTCAGGTTTTTAGGTACGGTGCAACAACCAGGGAGTGGAAAGAAGATCTTCAACGTTTTCTTTATCCTTTAATTGTTAGTTTAGTTTATGAATACTTAAAATTTTCGGGCTAAATCAGCCACGTGATATAGTAAGATTTGTTAAGTTTGGTAAGTATACTGTTTGGTTACTACACAATAGAATATTTACCAATTCTATTCGTAAATGTTGCTAGTTCTAGAAGTAGGTTAAAATCTCTGTTTTGGTGAGTACTAAGCATCGGCACTGTTCCTGTTTTTCAGAAAAACTGAAAAACAGATAAAGAAAAAAAAAGAACAGAAACAGGTCCATCAAAAACAGGTGACCTGTTTCTCCTTTCTGTTCTGTTTTTTGGAAAAAAACAGAAACAGAAACAGGTTAAACAGAAACAGAAGTAAACACAGAAACAAAAATAAAACAGAACAGAAACAGGTCCGTCAAAAACAGGTGACCTGTTTCTCATTTCTGTTGTTTTTTTTTTCCTTTTTTTTTGAAAAACAAAAACAGGTTAGACAAGAACAGATACAGAAGTAAAAACAGAAACAAAAAAAACGATGAAAAAAGGAAGAGAACCAGAAAAAAACTGAACAGAAAAAGGATCGTCAAAAACAGGTGACCTGTTTCTCCTTTCTGATCTTTTTTTTTTTGGATTAACAGAAAGAATAGACAAAATAGAAACAGTACCGATGCTTAGTGAGTACATTATTTCCTAGCGATTCTGTTTCGAGGGATTTCTCATTCTTTTTTTTTGCATGTTTAGTGAGAAATGATTAGGTCAATTTTCTTGTCATTTTTTTAAACTCATCCGGAGCCGATTTTATCTGTAAAGTATGCAGTTCAAACTAGACTCAAGCCCTACATAGAATTTTACACTACATGAGCCTGTGCTGTGTTATGGGAGAGTCAATACATCAGCGAAAAAAAAAGAACTTCTGGAAAAGCAATTAATTATTTTCAACATAAATTAATAAAAAAAATTCCTAGAAAGCCTTTCATACTTGATCAGAGCTTGAATCTCCCTCTCCTTCCGCATTTTTAATTTTTGAATAGTTCGCTTATAATGGTTATGATGATTTTAGACGGTGACGATAATGGTTTTATGGATTTTTACGTTTGCCTAGTGAGAAAGGACTTCTGTAAGTGAGGAAACATAAGTTTACTTAGCCAATTAGCATACAAAATTAGGTACGTAGTGTGAAACCCGCTTAAAGATGTAAAACAAAAACAGGTGAGATTCACCAACACTACATTTGTGAACAGCGGAAAAAAGAAAAATCATAAAAAATGTACAAACAACAACAAAACACGATAAGTCCCACTTGTGGATAAAATCAAAATTACAAACGACTGCAACGCCAATCCCGTATCCCACTCGTAAACTATTAAGTCGAATAATATTCAACTTTCAAGCATAAAGTTTGTGATTGAAAAATCAGAGTTGAGATTAAAAGCAGAACTTTATGAAATTAGGGAAGCTGGAAGCCTAGAACAGCAGTTTTCTTCCATTTACAAATAAAACGAAATGAAAATACAGAAAAACGGATAAAGTATTCCAAATAATACAGTGGGAATTAATAAAAAAGCCTTTTTTTTTCACTGATAATAACAAAAGCCAGGCTTCACACACTGAGCTTCCATCAACGGAAATAAAAATAATAATAATAATAAACGAACAAACTAGACTGAAGGCTTCCAGACGGGAAGCAAAAATATTCTGATTTTCATTATTAATAGTGAAAAAAGGACTTTACTATTTTGTGCCACTGTATTATTTGAAATATTATACCCATTTTCTAATATTTTTATTTCGTTTTGTTTGTAAGCAACAGTTGGGAACAAATTAGTGTTGATACAAGATTTTCAAAACCGCTTTCTTGTCCTTTTATTTTCACATTTCTGCATAACAAGTATGACATCAAAATAAAGGAAATAAGATTTGATTCATAAACATGGCTCATTTTATCGACAGATGTGACTACAATACGGCTAGGATATATGTACTTGATCTTTTCTACTTAGGCATAAACCAACAGATCGAGTAGATAAGTGTCGCTCATAGGTGTCGCTGATCGTCTCTACTGACGTAAATACGAACAGCACCTATTTGATCTTTCACATAAGTGCTAAACATTTCTTGCTTTTTTTTAATTTGCACTTATTTGATCACCTGTCTTTTTTATTTATCTTTCCCCTACTTGATCACCTGTTTGATTTTCACAGAGGTGCTATACATTTCTTTCTTTTTAATTTGCACTTATTTAATCACCTTTTTTTTATCTTTTCCCTACTTGATCTTTCGCATATGTGCTATACATTTCTTTCTTTTTTTTAATTTGCACTGATTTGATTACTTATCTTTTCTATTTATCGTTCCCTTAATTCATCACCTAATTGATCTTTGGCAGAGGTGCTATACATTTCTCTCTTATTCTAAATTTGCACTTATTAATCACCTCATCGCCTAACTCAGCTGTTCTGTGGATTTGGTGGCAGTCTATTGACTACCACAATAGGATATAATGATAATCTATTATGGTATCTACTCAGCTGTTCTGTGGATTTGGTGACAGTCTATCGACTACCACAATAGGATATTATAGTAATCTGTTATGGTATCTACTCAGCTGTTCTGTGGATTTGGTGACAGTCTATTGACTACCACAATAGGATATTATGGTAACCTATTATGGCATCTACTCAGCTGTTCTGTGGATTTGGTGGCAGTCTATTGACTACCACAATAGGATATTATGGTAATTTATTATGGTATCTACTCAGCTGTTCTGTGAATTTGGTGGCAGTCTAATGACTACCACAATAGGATATTATGGTAATCAATTATGGTATCTACTCAGCTGTTCTGTGGATTTGGTGGCAGTCTATTGACTATCACAATAGGATATTATGGTAAACTATTTCGTCGGTGCTGGATAATCGTGTCCTGCCCTTGACAATGTGCTGGAAAAGAGTACACCCTCATTTAACTACATCTAAGTACTAATATCAACAGAAAAAGCAGTTCTTCCGCTTTTTAGATTAGTTTTTTTACTACTCTAAAGTCTCTAGACTGTTTTGCGAGTACAACTTTTCCATTTCTTATTATTACTGTGTGTTTCTTTATTTTTTTGTCATATGTTAAAGAATCACTTTCTAAAATACTGGAAATAACAGAAAGTCATTTCGATAACACTGTATCCGATATACGCTGTTTCAGCCCCCCCCCCTCTTCAAAACTGAATTTTTCACCATTCCATTATGGATCATTTAACTGTTATATTTTCCTGTGTCTTTCTTTCTTCTTTTCCTACAGAATCTTGAAAACCCTTTCAATAACAATTTTTTCCCTCTTTATTTTCGTCGGCTCCCTCCTCTATGAAATTTTCTTTCGTCTAGCACCTTGAACATAGTTTACTATTTGGAGCATAGTTTTACTACTGTACTTTTGGAATAGAAAAACTCCCCTAAACAGTCCTACAATCTCCTCTCCTCCCACACAGAACTTCAGTATCTATAACTTCTTTAGTATTTCGATTAGTGTCTTAAGTCTATTTCTAGAGGCAGAGTATATTCCCTTATTAACCCAAACAAAATGCGAAAAATATGTCCCTTAAAGACATTTTCATTATCAAAAACAGGGATTCGCTTGGAGACATTGACATTGTTGCTTCAAAAGATTGTCATTGTCAAAAACAGGGATTTCGTTCACGACATTGTCATTACGTTTTGGAAATATTGCTAGTGTGCTCTGCTTTGAGACACTGTCATTGCCAAAAACAAGGCAATTTTCCTTCACATTGTAAGTTGCATGTTTACTTTTAAACCCTTCTTTTCACAGGCCAAAATGCCTTTTTGGAAATTACTTGTCTTTCTCTTTATTTTCTATTTATGAACAAACCGTCTTATTATGTTAATCAAATGAGGGAGAACTTACCTCAGGTCTGACAGGGTCTTCAATACCAACTATACAAAGACAGGTCATATTGTCAACAATAAAATTTTCATCGTCCCAGTTAGGTTCACTGTCTATCCTAACCTGATTTATCTCTGCTTTTCCAGGGACAAAATCTCTGAAAAATAAATACTCCATAAACAATAAAGGATGGCAAAAAAAGAAGAAGAAATGATGATGCCTAACATGGCGAGCTTCAAAGGACATATATCTGGCATATTTGAAATTGATATCTGACATTTTTAGAGTTTCAAAGGACAGCAAAAAAAACAAAAAAAAAAAAAAAACAATTCTCAAGAATAGGATTGAATGAAGTTCAAACACATCAAGGACGGTAAAAAAAAGTAAAAAAAAAAAAAAAAAATTTAAAATAACAACGAATGATAACACCTTAAACGTGGTATCAATATTGTCAGGTTCTAAAGCGTAAAACAATAAAAAAATGAAGATCCTCCTGAGCCATTGCTGGCGCATAGGGTGTCGAGTGAAATGTTGACATATTTTCTGTCAATATACTGCTTCCCCCTTCCTCGACCGTGAATTAACCTGAGAGAGAACCTCCAACAGGTTGAACCCAACCCACCGTGAATTAGCATG
This sequence comes from Artemia franciscana, assembly GCF_032884065.1. Taxonomy (NCBI): domain Eukaryota; kingdom Metazoa; phylum Arthropoda; class Branchiopoda; order Anostraca; family Artemiidae; genus Artemia; species Artemia franciscana. The sequence continues at coordinate 12,550,909 of NC_088873.1, read as the reverse complement.
AGAGGGTTGACTCTAGTTCAGCATTGTCGAGTGATAGCCATGAGAGGAAAATTTTCAAGTAAGTCAACCCGTAGTCTACCTGCGTGTGTCCCCAGCGAGAACCTCCAACAGGTACAACTCTAGTTCGGGTAACAACGGCAATCAAAGGGATAAAATTAACCCTTGACTGGGCTGCCCACTTAATTGAACAATCTGTCTTGGCTTCTTTCTACAATTGGCCATGACTTTGACTTTTCCCACAACTATTCCCTTTTTTTTTAAATTCAAAAATCAGTGTCGAGTCGACATTTCAGTTGCTGAGTGTTTTTTACAGGGACAAGTAGCAAGCTTGTCGCCCAACCTTGCTGCAGCGAAGATCGAAGCCAGGTGCTCCGTTTGGAGCTCCGAACTATTTGGCTTCCGAACTGGTCAATCCAGCGTTTAAACTTTAACTTTTTAAGCAATTCAACTTTCACTACCATATTTTTTTTCAAGCCTTAGCATTCGAAAATAAGTATTTATTGTCCAAGTTCTGCTACACTTTCAAATAAAAATATAAAAAAAAAACTTATAGCAACCGATAATGGTCATCACAACATTAAAAAACATTAATTGTTTTTTGGTCATCATTTTGGTCAATTGTTGGTCACTTTTTTCATCTTTTTGGTCACTCCGTTTTGCTAAGCAGAGCATCAATCCACTGGGATAGAACAGGTAAAAAAAAAAGGTAGAAAGAGGAGAGAATGATAACAATCGCAATGTCAAAAACTTAAAGACAACATCCAAGATTTTATAATTCTAAAGCACATGGAAAGAAAGCTTTCTCAAGAACAGATTTCTCTAGGATTGAACATTGCTCGAAACACTAAGGAAGGAAGAAGGAAAAAAACGATTAAAAAGAGGAGCGAATGACAATGCCACTAATACAGGATCAATATCGCCATGTATAATATGGTCATAATTTCATAGCAATGACTTGTGACATTTGTGAACAGTTTTAATAATTTCAGGAAAGAAGCCAAAATAAAAAAAAAATCAACAGAAAAGACCCTCAACATTATACGTGGAGTTAACATCATCACACCGAAAGCCAAAGACCCCAATTTGGCATTCGCACGCTTTTGAAGCATAGGGGAAAAAAGTTTCAAAACTGTAACGCCGGGTAATCTTTTAAGTTGAATAGGTTTGTTGAATAAGTTTAAACTGAATACTTCCTAAATTTAGTCTCAATCATGGCCAGTCGATCTACCTATTATGAAGTCTAACATCTACCCGGTCTATCTACTAATGACAGCTATTCAATATACGTTCGAATCACCCGGTTTTTTAACCTCTGTCTACAACATCTAAATTTCATAGGATACATTTTCCCTTCTCTTTTATAGTCAGTCATAACAGTGGCCAGTCTATCTACTTTTTATGAAATGAAGCAGTCCCTCATTTATAAACAAACCTCATTTTCAAAAAATAAAAATAATTGACACGCATTTTAGTTTTCATTGCGAGCAAATGTAGGTTCAAGTAGAACAGAACATTCATAAGCCGAAAATTCCGTAAAAAAAAAAAAAATAAAATAAAAAAGCCCGTTTTGCATATGTTTTTTTTCTGATTTTACCAATAGTTATATAATATCAAAGAAGAAACTGATTTAAACACATAAATTAGAAAAGTTGTCTTGAAAAGGAAAAGGCTCTTCAAGATCAATTTATTTTCTGTTAATGACAGGTATTCAAGATGTGTTCAAATTATCCAGATTTTTTTATTCTCTATCTCAGAGATCTAAATTTCATTGGCTACATTTTCCCTTCTATTTTATAATTAGTCTTAACCATGGCCAGTCTATCTACTTTTTATGAAGTGAAGCAGTCCCTACATAGGAAGACCTCATTTTCGAAAAAAAAATTGATACGTCTTTTGGTTTTCATTACGAGCAAATGTAAATGTCGAGTAAAAATGAACATAAATATAAACAACAAATTAAGTGAACAAACAAAAAAGAAAAGTGGACAAGAATTTGCTGCAACATGCAATAACTAGAATAGTATACTGTAGGAAATACCTGGATCAAAATTGTTTATCTTTTTACTTTTAGCCATATAATATTAAAGAAGAAACTGATTTAAACGCTTAGAAAAACGGAATTAGAAATTTATCCTGAAGAGAAAAGTACAAGGCTCTTCAAAATAATTTTTTTTTTCTTTTAACGACAGCTATTCAATATATGTTCGAATTACAGTTGTTTTTTCCTTTGTCTCAGAGATCTAAATTTCACAGGCTACATCTGATTTTCGTTCAAACAAATTTTCGTTCAAACAAATTTTCGTTGAGACAGGCGAAATTTAGTATTGCTATAGCTCTTTATCTAATCACAAAATCTTATAAAATTCATTGCATTATTTGCATCAAATATCAAATAGTTTAAAGGAAAATACACATTACCATTTTCTCGTTTCATTGGGTTTCACCTCATCTTATTTAAACCTTAAATATTCCCTAGCAAATTAAATCAACAAATGATGAGTTAGATAAAAAGATTTTCAAAGGAGTCTTAATGAAAGAAGAGAAATTCTAATTATGCGAAACAGGGTAAAAGGGTTTTAAGATGACAATTTTGATCTGATTCCACGTAAAGACTTTCAATGAGTGTTAAGCTTCTCATGTAGACTTTTCCAAATTTAAGAACAAAAATTTACCATTGTCATTTTCACGACATGTTGAGTTTCATTTGATCTGTCGTTAATTTGCGCTTGCCCTAACTATCCTTTAACAAATCAAATTAACTAAGAACAAGATCAGATATTACGATTTTTGAAGGAGACTTGATGAAAGAGGGGAAATCTTAATCAAGGAAAACGACTTTGAAGACGATCTTAATACAATTTTTTAATTATTAATTAATGCTTCATGAATTTTAGTGGGATGCTGGCGTAGTGGCGTCCCAAAATTCTGAAGTTGTTACTTATGCAGGATTCAAAAAACTTATTAATGAGAAGTTATATTATTTATTATTAGAAGTTATAATTATTATTATTAACTTATCAATAGGAAGTAAAACAGCGTTTATGAACCTTTATTTTTCAGATCCTTATTTGAGCATAAGCTACCAATTGAACATTGTAATATCACAAAGGTTAAAATTAAATTTCCGTGCAATGTAACTTAAGGTTTGAATTTGTTATATCTGACAAAATCAATAATGTAGGTACCCCCTCACACACCTTTTAAGAAGTGAATTACAGGATCGCAAAGCTTACAATCGCAACAACTTCATCGATTGGAGGGGAAGAGGCTGTCAAGTTAAAAGAGTCGACAAAAAATCGCTTAAGATGCACATGTGTCTTATGTGACCCCTCTCTTTCTTAGGGCAAAACCAGCGTGACCCTATGAGCAGGCAATAGGTCACTCCATGCTAAAAGAGGTGATTTTAAAATCATCCCAGATCGACCATCTTTAGCTTTCATCAACTTGGATATGGGCATATGTCAACATGTTCTAATAAGTTTTGGAGAATTTGAGCTCTTGACATATACTTTTGGGGACATGGAGCTACAACATCACTTAAAATACGACCAAAATAAATAAAAAATCAGTAATATATATATATATATATATATATATATATATATATATATATATATATATATATACAATAATCATTATTAAAACCTGGACATTTTTAGACGTGTAAAAAAGGGGGGAGGGGGGCGAAGAGACTTAATACTTTGTTATTTCAATAAGGGGCAGAACATTTCTTTTCCATCCTCACAAGACTAATAATAATAATAGAAAACAATGTTTACCGGTAAGCTAAACAAATCGTCCTCAGTCCTTCAGAGGCCATTGGCTCAATGATATTCTTCACCAGTCTGTCTTGCATAGCAATTGGGAATGGCTCCAGTTTTCCGCCTTGACCATAAGTAAATGAGCACCTAAACGATAATACTCGTATATAGCCTCAATTCTTTATATGATCATCCTTATATAAATATCACCTGATTTGTTCTTTGTCATTTAGCAGGATGGCATCATATAATGTCATTTGTCAGGCCAGATGTCATATAAAGTCATTGGTCATATGTCATTTGTCATGACATCAGAATGACGAATCACCATAATAATGGAGGCTTTATTAATTGCCTATCTCCCATGGCGGTTGGGAAGAGCCCCGCTTTTTCGCCTTGAAAATAAGCAAAAGATCATTTAGATGGTAATATATGAGATTAGTTCTTAATATTATCATCCTTACATTAACATTAACTGACTTGTCATCATTTATCATTAAACTTTCCTGTTGGATCTTAGTCCCGTTTCTATGACTGGAGCTTACAAAACATTTGAAGCAGTGTGGGAGAGTGGCGTATTTTAAAGGCTCACTAAAATCGTGATTATATATATATATATATATATATATATATATATATATATATATATATATATATATATATATATATATATATATATATATATATATATATATATATATATATATATATATCCCAAATGATTTTCATCTGGGGGAGGGGAGATGAAGCTTCAGAAAGTACACCTTTGACCTAAATACGCAGAATTACAAGTATTTAAATATGTATTGCCAAGACTTTAGGGGGTCTTTGTACCGATTTTTGAGGAATTTTTATCCACTTTGGCATCCGTGTACGTTATGAATACGAGCTTTTTTGTTATTCAATTCTTTTTTGTGTGTATAATACAACTGCACTTTCAGCCTTTTTTCTCTGAAGGGCTGTGACCTGCAAATAGTTAAGAATAATATGAATCAAAACAGAAAAATGGAAGAACTCCATGAAAAAGAGCAAAGCTCTGAACTTATTCCTTATTTTTGGTAGCATAATCAAGATAAGGATAAATTTTTATTGAAAAAACCAATATCACAAGCAAGAAATACTGTATCAGTATCTGTTGTCAAACTATAAATCTTCATACAAATTAGAGCTATCATAAATCGAACCCTCATAATTCACAAATGAACATATACTCATTGCCAAAAGATAGAAAAAAGACTTTGAAAAAGGATATCGTAAATGAAAGACGTAATGCCAAAACTAATAGAATATAAAACCAAAAAACAGAGTATAAAAAAGATGTTAGAAGGGTTTTGAAAAACCTTACCATTGGGTAAAAAAGGGTAGACTTTGTTGTAGTTCAACAAGATAAATTTTCAAACCATAACGGGAAAGATATAATTACTGCTACCACTAACAACTTATTGAAGCACCAAACTACCTGAAGTAAACACAACTGCACACAGACTTCCCCCATCCAAAAGTGTTCAAAGCCTCACTCTTTACCCATTCGAATGAAGTATCAATTTCCTTTAATCCTTTCTATTTGCCTATTTCCATACCATTCGGGGCAGCCAGCCTTTCATTTGGCCCAAGATAGATGGGCAAAAGCACAATCTTTGGCAATCTCTATCCATAAAACTTGACCTTTTCATGTTCACACCTCTTCCAAGAGCGCCTCCCGCACCTCAACCTATCACCCCTTGCTTACAGATTCATAAATGGTGATCAAAGCGTATAAGATATGTCATGCAGCATAGTTTGACCAAAAAAAACCTGCGATGGCACAATTTTAAAATAAAGGCGATCAATCTCACAAATATTTTGGCGTTGGACTCCCATATTTATCCCATAATTTTCCCATAATTGTCTCCCATAATTTTAACTTTCAATAACCAATTAGAAGCAATATTCCCTGAGATGTATGATATAAACAAATTCCGAAGTGAAGTTTGAGTTGAAGAAAACTCTTAAGTAATTTCTTTTTTGTAATTAGATGATTATTAACGTTATTTAAGCAATGTAATATCATTATTATTAACCGGTCTTTCTTTACAGACTTAGAAAGGTTTTTTTTTTTTTTTATAAAGCTTAACAAGTAATTTAAGTTATACTTATATAATTTAATTAGGATGATAAGGTCTTAGGTTATAATAATAAAAGCTTTATTTAATAACCTATCTTACTTAGCTATTGGGAATGGCTCCAATTTCTTGCCTTGGCCGTAAATTAACTAGCAACTAAATGGTAATATATGAGATTATCTCTAGTGTTTCATTCTAGCACAAACATCATTAAACTATCCTAATAACAGAATCAGTATCATTTTTAACGACATGGAAGAAAAATTGCTGAATGGACATAAAACAGATATTTCAGTACAAATGTTAAATGTTTTTTTTAATGTCCCTTTTTGGCTTTTTCATATTTATATTTTTATTTTTTTTTTTAGTTTTGCTAGTTTTATTTTTTCAGCATGTTATGACCTATCTCAGTTTAAATAATGAATAATGAATGGATTTCCATTCTGACAATATAAATTATGGCATCCTTATGCCCGTCTTTTAGTTTTTATTACATTTTGTTTATTGTTCGTCCTGTTATTGTTTGTCCTTTGTCCAGTTTGTCCTTTTTGTGTTTAGTGTTTGTCTTGTCTCAAACATTTTTAATTTTGGCATTGTTTTGCCAGTCTTTGTGTTTTTGTTTGCTTTTTATGCTTTTTTTGTCCTGTTTTATTTATTGACTCCGAAATCCATATTCGGACCTTCGGGGCTTGTGATAGCGATTTTTTAAAAATAAATTACTTATTATTATTTTATTATTAGTAAATGGGAATTATGCAAAATCTTCAGCTGTGAAAAATATAATGAACAGTAGCTGATGAGTTTGCTTGGGAGTAAATGTTACGATACTATTAAGCGGCTGGAAATATTGATGTGGTTAAGTTTGGAGCATAATGGAAATAATTGGGTATCCTAGGTTTAAATATTCATCTATGTTTGTAGATAAAATGGTCCTTTATTAACAATTTTTAATAATTTTGTTTGTTGCCATGGATTTTTGTCTTCATTTCGTCCATGTCTTTGAAAATATCTTTCTTTTTTTTCTTTTATTTTTCAGGCATTACCGAACCGGTAATGCCAAACCGGCTTTGAAGCATAACAGAGGAGCTAAGAAATCTAGAAAAATAGATTTGCATAAAATTAAGAGACAAACTGAATTGAAAAAATAGCAGCTGTTCACACTGGTGCTCACACTAGGCAGGAAAATCACTTTTCGCACTACTTTTCGGGCAATACATTTTGAATCACCAGGGCTGATATCTACTTTCCAGATATGTGAAATCAGCCCCGATTTTTCTTTATATTAAAAAAAAAAGTTTTTTTTTTAAATGAAAGTAAAGAGCGACATTAAAACTTAAAACGAACAAAAATTACTTCGTATAAGAAAAGGGGCTGCTTCCTCATCAACGTCCCGCTCTTTACGCTAAAGTTTGGCTCTTTCTCTCAACTCTACTTTTTAAAACAGTAAAAAACTTTAGCGTAAAGAGCGGGACGTTGATGAGGAAGCAGCCCCTTTCATATACGAAGTAATTTTTGTTCGTTTTAAGTTTTAATGTCGCTCCTTACTTTCATTTAAAATATTTTTTTTTTATTTAATCTCTGGACGTTTTTTAATTAATGCATTGTTTTTATCTTGGCTCTCCATGCATATATAATTAAAACGAAATTTGCATATTAATTTTTTTTTGGGGCTAAATGGCTTTTTCATAGTTTTAATCGGAAGATTTTAAAAAAAAGGAGCGAGAGAGGAGATCTAGTTGCCCTCCAATTTTTTGATTACTTAAAAAGGCAACTATAACTTTTAATTTTTACGAACGTTTTCATAAGTAAAAAATATACGTAACTTACGAATTAACTTACGTAGCGAACTTCTATATTCGTATGATTTTATTGTGTATATGAGGGGGTTCACCCCTCGTCGATACCTCGCTCTTTACACTAAAGCTTAAATTTTGTCCCAATTCCTTAAGAATGACCCCTGTATCACAAAGGCCGTAGAATAAATAGTTGAAATTACGAGGAGGTAAACCCCTCATATGCGTAATAATTTCTGTTCGTTTTAAGTTTTAATGCTGCTCCTCACTTTCAGTAGAAAAAACTTTTCATATTTATTTTTTCATTGTTTTTTTTTAAATAATGCTAGAAAATCCTGCGCCCCCTCCATTGAAAGTCTCTTCCTTAATAAAACGTTCCTCCATTGAAAGATCCTCCTACGTAACCCCCCTTCAACTCTCCCCCCAAACCAAAAAAAATCCTCCTGAAAACGTCTGTACACTTCCCAGTAACCATTACTATATGTAAACACAGGTCAAAGTTTGTAACTTGCAGCCCCTCCAACGGCGACTGCGGGGGAGTAAGTCGTCCCCAAAGACATAGTTATTTAGGTTATTCGACTATGGTGAATAAAATGGATATCTCAGAATGTTGATCCGGTGACTTTGGGGAAAAAATGAGCGTGGGAGGGGGCCTAGGTGCCCTCCAATTTTTTCGGTCACTTAAAAAGGGCACTAGAACTTTTAATTTCCGTTAGAATGAGCCCTTTTGCGACATTCTAGGACCACTGAGTCGATACGATCACCCCTGGAAAAAAAAACAACAAAAAAACAAAAAAACAACAAATAAACACGCATCCGTGATTTGTCTTCTGGCAAAAAATACTAAATTCCACATTTTTGTAGATAGGGGCTTGAAACTTCTACAATAGGGTTCTCTGATACGCTGAATCTGATGGTATGATTTTCGTAAATATCGTATGACTTTTAAGGGGATATTTCCCCCTATTTTCTAAAATGAGGCAAATCTTCTCAGGCTCGTAACTTTTGACGGGTAAGACTAATCTTGATGAAACTTATTTAAAATCAGCATTAAAATGCGATTCTTTTGATGTAACTATTGGCATAAACTTGTATATTTAAAATCAGCAGTAAAATGCGATTCTTTTGATGTAACTATTGGCATAAAAATTCCATTTTTTAGAGTTTTGGTTACTATTGAGCCGGTTCGTTCCTTACTACAGTTCGTTACTATGAACTGCTTGAAAACGAAGCATACGGTAAGTAAAAAAAAAAAAAAGTGTTTCTGGTGGTTTTCTTATAATCGATATATAAGCATACTTATAAACACTGCAATTCAATTTTCAATTGTGAAATTGCGCATACCACACTATGCAATACTGGTAGTGGTTTTTAGTTTTTAGTTCAGTGTTATAGGTTTAATTTAGTGTTCTAGTCTTTTAGTGTTAGAAACTTTTGTTTTTTAGTGTTCTGATTTTCAAGCGAGAATAAAACTGAAAAGTATATCAGAGGCAACGCTATAGTATTGTCTAAGGCCATACGGCTCCAACATTTTATTATTATTATTTTTTCCCACAGGCACTTCATATGGATGGGGTTGAAGGGGTTCATTTGATTGGCAATCGAGAGTTCTAGTGTCCTTCTTAAGAGTCAAAAGTGATCGGAGAACAAGTAGTCCCCCCCACGTCCTTTTTTCCCTAAATAAATCCGATAAAATTTTAAGGTAGCTTCTTGAAATTTGTTGAAAATAGTTCGGAGATAGTGTAACAAAAACTCCGGGGTCGACATAATCCCCCAGGGCCCGGGGGCAGACGTTATAAGTTATAACCTGGGGGCAAATATGGTTCTTACAGAAGGGATGCATGTATAAACTTCTGAGAGGGCTCATTTGATTAGAGTCAAAAGTGATCAGAGGACAAGTAACCCCCCCCCCCCACAGCCTTTTCCCCCCAAATACATCCGATAAACTTTCGAGGTAGCTTTTTGAATTTCCGGTTCATCATATTTGAACCGTGAACGATCTACCTACGTTCACGAGGTAGATCATATTATGAAAACTCCGGGGTCAACACAAGCCCCAGGACCCGAGGGCAGGCGTTGTACGTTATGCCCTGGGGCAAATATGTTCTTATAGAAGGGAGGCCAATATAAACATCAGAGAGGGCTCATTTGATTGGAAATTAAAAGATTTAGTTCACTTTTTAGAGTCAATTGATCAGAGGGCAACTAGCCCCCCACCCCCTCACGCCCTTTTTTCCAAAATAAATCTGAAAAATTTGTAGATAGCCATTTTGTTAAAAAACGTTCAAAGATCACATAACAAAAACTCCGGTGTCGGCACAACCCCCCAGGGCCCAAGGGAAGACGTTGAAAGTTATGCCCTTGGGGCGAATATGGTTCTTATGGAAAAGATACTCGTATAAACTTCAAAGATGGTTCATTTGACTGGAAGTTTAAAGTTCTAGTTCATTTTTTCAGAGTCAAAAGAGTTGGAGGACAGCTCACAAAAAGAGTTAGGGGGAACAGACTCTTCCCTCCTACTCCCTTTTTCTCCAAATACATCAAATAGAAATTTTGGGGTAGCCATTTTATTAAAAATAGTTCAAAGGTCAGACAACCGAAACTCCGGGGTCAACACAACCCTCCAGGGCCCGGGGGCAGCCGTTGTTAGTCATACCCCAAAGGTTCTTATGGAAGGAATTCTCGTATAAACTTCAGAGGGGGCTCATTTTATTGGAAAAGCAAAAGTTCTAGTTCACTTCTTCAGAGTCAAAAGTGGTCGGATGGGAAACTAGCCCCCCCCCCCACCAATGCACATTTTTTCCTCAAATGTATCAGATGAAAAATTTGAGATAGTAGATAGGTAGATAGATAGGTAGGCATGGTAAGTTATGCCCTGGGGGCATATATGGTTCTTATAGAAGGGGCAGCTAGCCCCTCCCCCTCCCCCCAACGCCCTTTTCTCCTCAAATACATCCGACCAAAATTTTGAGGTAGCCATTTTGTTAAAAATAGTTCAAAAATCATATAACAAAAACTATGAGGTCGACCCAAGCCCCCAGGGCCCGGGGGCAGACGTTGTAAGTTATGACCTGGGGGCAAAAATGGTTCTTATAGATGGGATGCTCGTATAAACTTCAGAGAGGGCTCATCTGATTGGAAATTGAAGTTATAGTTCACTTGTTCAGAGACAAAAGTGATTAGAGGGGAACTAGTCCCCCGCCTCTACGCCCTTTTTCCCCAAATAAATTTGATAAAAATTTTCAGGTAACAACTTTGTTAAAGATAGTTCAAAGATCATATAACAAAAACTCCTGTGTCGACACAACCCTCTAGGGCCCATTGGTAGGCGTTGTAAGTTATACTCTGGGGGTAAATTAGGTTTTTATAGTAGGGATATGTGCATAAACTTCAGAGAGGGCTCATTTAATTGGAAATTAAAAGTTTTAGTTCACTTTTTAAGAGTCAAAAGAGATCGGAGGACAGCTAGCCCCTCCCCCCTCCACGCTTTTCTCCCGAACCCATCCGATAAAATTTTGAGATGACCATTTTGTTAAAAATAGTTCAAACATCCTATATTAAAACTCCGGGGTCGACAGAACCGCCAGAGCCCAGGGACAGGTATTGTAACTAATGCCCTGGGGGCGTATATGGTTCTTATAGAAGGAATTAAATATTCCAATCAAACAGTGCAATCAAAAACAAACAAAAATTAATTAAAAAAAAAACTTTCCCAAAAAGAAGTTTTTCGAAGAAAAGTAAAGGCCAAGTAAAGTAAAGGCCATTTAAACCTATGATCAGAAGAAATAAAAACCTACAATAACTCAAACTGTAAACGACCAGAAATTACTATTAAAGAATAAATGACTATTAAACAAACAGAAATTAAATATGAGATCATAGCAAAAAAACATACAACTAGTAATAATATAAATGAATGAATAAATCTTAAAGGGAGTAATGTATCAATTGAATATGCAAATCAAGCTTATATTTTATTATTTTTATTTTATATGAATATTATTTTATATTTTATGTCAAGGTGTTTATTATTTAATAGTAATTTCTGGTCGTTTTAAGTTTGAATTTTAACAGGTATTTGTATATGCTAATCTTAAGTTTAGAATGGCCTTTACTTTTCTTTGAAAAACTTCTTTCTCGGAAAGTTTTTTTTTAATTAATAACAAAAGGAGGTTCAAGTCCCTTAACATAAATCCTGAGCAAAATTATAAATCGGTTCATAATTATAAACTTGACCAAAACTACAAACAATATCATTATTCAAGTTATCAATAACGATAAATTCACCTCTAAAATAGAAAAAAAATTTCCATAACGTTTTAAGCCTTTCAAATGAGAAGTGCTTTTTACAAAGGACAAACGCTTTCAGCTTCTTTCAAGGGCATAAAAAACAATGGACTTGAAATTTACGTTCAATTTAAATTCAAGTATTTCCCTCTCCTTTTATGACCTAAGATGAGATGCTTCCATGTGAGAACAAAGGGGAACAGCGACAATATTTATTCAGGCCCTTTAAACTGTTTGCTCACATCATTTCGAGATGCTAGATAATGCTAAAGTTCCGAATGAATAAAATCAAATTTACTAAAATTTTCGTCTCCAGCCAAGCTTCAGAAATTTAAAATCAAAGCCATTTCAACAGCTCAGCTAAAATATTTCAACAAACATGAAACAGAAGCTTGCAACGAAATCGAACGAATATTTATTTTTGTGCGTTTGTAATACTAAAATAAAATCTATTTTATTTATTTCACAAAACAGAGCTCTGTGAACGGATGAGTAAACCTACTCCAAATTTAGTGTTTGCATCGACACTGTGGGATACTCTTATAATGAAAGTTCTTAAGCCGAACTGGCCAGACATGACAATAAACAACAAAGAGAGATAAAACTCTAAAAAAAAAAAAAAAACTCAAACGAGACGACGGCCAGTAGAGAGGAAAGACTAAAACAACGTGGATATTTCGCCTGTATCCAAACAAGGCGTCCTCAGCACAAGGTAAAAAGAAAACTAAACTAAAAACAAATAAAACCACCACCAATAATGATAAATGTCATACTATAGCGTGGTGGCGGCTGTTTCTAGAAATAGGGTCCAAAAATATATTTCAGAATAAAGAGAGGGGGGAGGGCAATTTCGCTGCTTTTCATTAAAAAAAATTAATGAAATTACCAAAATAGCTATTTCTTAAAATCTAGGGGGAGAGAATCTTGGAGGGGTCAGTGACCCACAATTGAAGCCACTGGCACAGCACTTTCCACATGTGATCTTTCATTTCAAGGGTATAATTAAGAGGTTACCCTTCCGAAAATGTCTAAATGATTTAAAATGAATTTTGGTTCATTCAAACTACAAATATCTGAAATTCAATTATCGCAAGATAGGGTAGTACACAAGATAGGTGACACCAAGAACAACTGCACTGAAATCGCAAAAAAAAAAAAAAAAAAAAAAAAAAAAAAAAAAAAAAAAAAAAAAAAAACATAGACGTATACAAGCAATATAGAAATAGAAATTGAAATTTAATGAACTGAGACTGATTAATGGGAAAAGAAACCTCTACTGTTGATAAGAGAGAAAAAGTCCATTGATTTCGCAAAACCAACGACAAATTGTTGCGTATTGTTAATGTTATCAACTGAATTAGACACACCAAGTGAAAATAATATTATCCATTAACACGTCTATGATCTTTACCCACCTTTTCATAACCATTTCAGAAGCTCCTTTGGTATATACTCTATACCCTCCGCTTTCCAACCGAATAACAGTGCTCATAGACTTTCTTGTGGAGTTGAAAGTATATACTTTGTGAAACGTTTCTTCTGGATGTTTATCGCGGACTTCTTGATAGCTTCGTTTCATCTCTAGAACGAAACCAAGAAGAGAACACTCTGTCTTGTTTCCAATCTGTTTAGGGAGCTCTCCAGGTTTGTCTGAAAGCTAGAATTAGAAATTAAATCAAATTTAGAGTTAAAATGAGTTAAAGAATCAATTGATTAATTTAAGTATGTAATTAAATATTAATTAAGTCACAGAATGACAAAGAATCAAGTTAGAATTTAAGTTAAAGCTAGAATAAAAAATTAAAATCAAAGCAGCATTAAAATTCATTAAATAATTAAAACTAAATAATCAAATAATAATAAAGAATTCAATAATTTTAATTTAAGCAAGAATTAGAAAATAAGTTATTCATGAAATAGGAAATGCTCATTGGCATAGCAGTATTGACCGGTATGTACTCAGTTTTTTTTTTTTTTTTTTTTTTTTTTTTTTTTTTTTTTTTTTTTTTTTTTTTTTTTTTTTTTTTTTTTTTTTTTTTTATAGCAGTAATTCTTGACTTTTGTCGTTTAAAACGATTTTAGGTTTCCTTCAAATGTTCTCATTGTCTAAAGTGAAGCACGCAAAGATTACTTATCCGACTACTTATCCTTGGCGTTTTACGAGACACAAATGGCGTCAGAGCTTAGGTGGATAGCTACTTGAAGGCTCAGGATTAGTTGTTGGATATATTACACCTGCTAACCCCCGAAAACAGAGCGTAAGAAAATGCACACGTGGCGCCAAACGTAAACAAACAAATTATTTTAAACTGGAAAAAACAAATGAAATTAAAGGTAAATGGATCCGGCAAAGAAAGGATCTTCGGGGATCTGTAAATACGACCTGTTTACTTTGGAGTACATTGTTTTTCCACTATTTGTTCAAAAGCATTCCAGGTAGTACGTGGTGGGGTAAGAATTTGGTGTAATATTTTACGAATTACATCAGGGGAAGATAAGCTTGGCCGGATAAGTTAGATAGAAAATAGTCGACGGCATTCTTAGATGCAAGGCGCTACAGCCCTGCTAAGAGCGACGCTAGATGGTAGATAATGTTTCTCTATATCTAGATTTTCGATTCTTTATAACCATCTTATTCCAACATACTCTTTGGTCGAGCTCAAAACAAAAGGGCTTGTTTTATGCGTTCTTTTTTTTATTAAATAAGGAAAAATGTGCTTCTGGTTGATTTTTACTCAACAGTCACATTCATTCGGTTTTTTTTTTCGTGATGAATAATTGTGCTCCTGAGGGCTTGGTGACATATCTTTATTCGCTGATAAAATTTGCAGAGGACTTAATTTTTTTTTTTCAGTTTGTTTCTCCTTTAAACAATCGTAGATCCGTCTCGATTAACCGAATTTTCGGGAAATTACTATTTTAATAAAGCCATCTAAAGTGACTAATCTAGATGTGCTTCATTAGTAATATCAAACCATTCCTAAGTAAGGCATGGCAACCCTTTGAGAAATACGATCGGTTAACTTCTCAACAGCTTTTGGTAAAGAAGTAAAATTATTATAATATAAAAGTTTTTGTGGTGAAGGAGATTAAGATGAGGCGCAAACATCGCAGTTAAAAGTGCATAGTGTTTAGTTTCGACTTTAATGCGTTAGCAGTGCGTTACTTTCAATACCACCTTTTTTAATAATCAGTTATAATTTTTGTTAAATAATAATTGTGTATAATTGTTTTAATAATAATTCGTGTTACTTTTTTTTAATAATGTGTTATAATTTGTGTTAAATAATAATTGTGTATAATTGTTCTAATAATAATTTGTGTTACTTTTTTGAATTATGTGTTATAATTTGTGTTACTTTTTTTATAATGTTTTATAATTTGTGTTAAATAATAATTGTGCATAATTGTTTTAATAATAATTTGTGTTACTTTTTTTTAATAATGTGCTATAATTTGTGTTAAATAATAATTGAGCATAATTGTTTTAATAATAATCTGTGTTACTTTTTTTTAATAATGTGTTACTTTTGTATATGGCCCTCAGGTTATACAATACGAATAATATTATTATTATATGTAAATGGTTGATGAAGGGGAAGCCACACTCATATTAAGATAATTTCTGTTCGTTTTAATATTTAATGTCTCCTTACTTTCAGTTGCTCCTTACTTTCAGTTTTTTATTTAATTTAATAAGACGATAAGATTAAAACAAAATCTGCTATCCTAGAACAGCTAAAAAACCTTTGGGTTCTAGGAATTTTTTTTTTTTTTCATACGGCTTCATAAATTTGTAAAGTCTTTCAAAATTTGGAATTTTTCCAAAAAATTGAGCTATTTTAAAAACCCCGAAAAGATCACAGTTGATATGATTAATGCAAAGAACATTTTATGTTTCTTCCTTCACTATTAGGACTCATTTCCATTCCTGTTGGGATTATTGGCATTGACTTGCCTTTTAAGAGAAATAGTTCTCAAAGACAGGATTTTTTTCCTCGCCACATCATTGGAAAACTCTCAGCTTTTAATTTATTACATAATGTATTATATATACCTAAAAATATAAACTAGCTTATTCAATAACTTAGTAACTGTAAATTATTGCAGTCGGATTTGATGCTGGCCAAAATAAACAACTCAGTTTCAGTAACTTTTCAATGTTTTAAATTAGTCTAGTACCAAGGTACCTATGAACTATCTAAGAAAATATCTTACTATTTCAATTGGTTAAGTACAAACATACATAAATACGGTTATCTTAAAAATTTAAATCTAATTTTAAAATTCTAAAAATAATAATTAAAAAATTCAGTATTTACCTGAAAATTGGCAATATTTTTAGTATTTTGAAGTAGCGAGCACCCAATTTACAGAAAAATAATTGTGGGTGAAAGATTAGCAAAAAAGAACTTTACATCTATGGCACCAAACATGTTGAGAACGAGTAGCTTTATTTCCACGTATAGTCAACAGATAAAGAAAAGCATTGTCAAATTTAACTAATAAGTTTTGCTAATTTATTTCCATGGTTCAACGTGGCAACACTGACATAAATGGCGTATTATAGCTTTGAAACGGTCAACGACCAAATTTTGGAAAATCGTGATTTTCAGGTATATAAATAAGACGACTCTAAGGGGCAAACAATTCTTTTTTTTATTATTATTATCAACCTTGAAATCCTAGAATGAATTCCGTTGTCAGAATCTTTTTTTTTACAAAAAAAAAGTTTACGATCGCGGGATGCTTGTTTTCACATATTATGGACCTAAAATGAATTGAGGGAGAAAAAGGTGTTTGAATTCTGATATCTTTGGTACTTAAAACCAAACACAATATCATCTCGACATTATTCCAGTCAAGATGATTCTGATTTTTACTTGATGGTGAATATATGTTACTTGGTGGTGAATATATGAATATATGGAGGCCACTAGAACTTTTAATTTTATTTACGATCGTTTTTATTAGTAATAAATATTCGTAACTTATAAATTAACTAGCGTAACTCGTCGTATGTTCTTATAACGCATATGAGGAAATCCGTCCCCTCGTCAATGCCTCGCTCTTTATGCTAAAGTTCGAATTTTATTCCAATTCTTTAAGAATAACCTCTGAATCACAAAGATCGTTTAATTAGAATAAATAGCTTTTTTCGAATTACAAAAAAGTACTTTAGCGTAGAGCAAGGTATCAAGGAGGGGACAAACCTTCTCATATACGTAATAATTTATATTCGTTTAAAGTTATAATGCGGCCCCTTACTTTCGGTTGAAAAACTTGTTTTTTTTATTTAATTTCTCATCGTTTTTTAAAATTAATGCTGGAAAATTCAGCGCCCTCTTCATGCAAATTCTCTTGCCCCATGATAAATTCTTCAATGGAAAGATCCTCTCACGCCAAATCCTGTGATAAAATCCTTTGATACACTGAATCTGATGGAGTGATTTTTTTCATTAAAGTTCTATGATTTTTAGGGGGAGTTTCCCCCTTTTTTTGAAAATAAGGCATGTTTTCACAGGCTCGTAGCTTTTGATGGGTAAGCCTAAACTTGATGAAACTCAAATATTTAAAATCGGCATAAAAACCCGATTCTTTGAATGTATATATTGGTATCAAAATTTCATTTTTTAGAATTTCAGTTACTATTGAGCCAGATCGCTCTTTACAACAGTCCGTTACCACAAACTGTTTGAAAAAGATTCTTATTAAATAGCAGACACAAATAGTTGCAATTGTGTATAGTGTAAAATTAAAAAGACGAAGAGGTGAAATATAACACAGGCAAAAAAATACACCAATATATATATATATATATATATATATATATATATATATATATATATATATATATATATATATATATATATATATATATATATGTATATATATATATATATATATATATATATATATATATATATATATATATATATATATATATATATATAAATATATATAAATATATATATATAAATATATATATATATATAAATATATATATATATATAAATATATATATATATATAAATATATATATATATACATATATATATATACATATATATATATATATATATATATATATATATATATATATATATATATATATATATATATATATATGTATATATATACATATATATATATATATATATATATATGTATATATATACATATATATATACATATATATTTTTATACTACTATATATATATATATATATAAATTATATATATATTAAAAAAAACATTAAAAAAACACTCACCATGACTAGGGTAGTATATGCGCTGTTAATAGAGATTCCATCAACAATCAAATCTACAATTTGAGCAGGGGCAGAATGGGGGACGGGAGAGGTTTTGTAGTAGTCTCCACAGACGTAGGATTGAACGACCGTCATCCTAAAAAGTGATGTTGAATTTAATACTCTTTTTTTTCTCTTTTTTATTGACACCAGATTTTGATGGTTTGATTCAGAGATGTTCTTTGGGGGGCAACCAAGACAGTTTCCCAGGGCACAGTCGCTCAGGGGCGCCGCTACAGGGGAGTTGTTTATTTCTATCCAATTTTTCACTTGATTCGGCTTTTTTGTTGCTTATATTTGAATCGGGAGGGGTAAGGGGGCACTGTAATCGATTGTTCTCCGGGCACCGCTTGCCCTAGGAACGAATTTAGTTCCATCTTTAGATTTGGTTCATTAGATATTTCAATTTCTCTTGCTTTTCTCTACAAAATATATTGTGTTTTCTGTTTTTTCTATAGCACCATATTTTCTAAAAGAAGACTTGCACTCACTAAAGTTTTCTATAATTTGTTTATTAATAGCACATAGATTTTTCCAAGAATCCCAAGTTTAGAAAAAAAATATCTATTATCATAACCGTGTCGTGTTTTCTTATAACATTGCACAACTTTCCTTTATGTATTTACGATTGGAATTCAGAAAAGGATTAGAAAGGGGGTAGCTATCCAGTCTCCACATGGCAGTCTCCCTACATATTGATTATCTTCTTTTAGGTTCAATAAAATTAAATATTGGTGTATCTTTACGTTAATTTATTTACGTTATCATATTCTTAGAAGAACTTATCTTAGAAGACGGAATCTTTTTTTTAAAGACCTTTGTTAGTCAGTTAAAATTTTTGAAAACGGTACCCTGTATCATTGATGTTTGCATTGTTTTTCCCCAACAAAATTTATATTGTTTTAGTTTTCTATTAATATTTGAGCATTCAGTATTTTGATATCTCTTATCAATTTCGATGTTAATTCAGCCTTCAGTTGTCTTCTAATTTCACTTATTTTTTTTTCTTTCGTGTTCTATTCAGTTTCCTATTACCATGCAACCTCTAAAAGGAGATTTCCACTCAATAGAATTTATATAAATTTTTTGTTAATTCCAAGTTTAGACTTGTCTAGAGAAAGTTCAAGATTAGAAAAATGTTTTGACTACTATAACAACAAATTCTGATCGGAAATTACACCTTATTACCTTCATTTCTTATGAAAATATTCTTAGTCTCTTTAAAATTTGCTTTATTTTTTAAATTCCTTTCTCTACAGGAATAATTACACTCTTTTGTAAAGATGTTATTCTTTTCTTTTCTTTTTATCGGAATCTTAAATACGTACCCTGTATCCCTGACATTTATCTTGTTTTTCCTACGAAATATATCGTGTTATCAGTTTTCTATTATCACCCATCTCTCTAAAAGAAGATTTGTACTCAATAAAATTTCCCCTGGAACCAGTTTCATGTTTTACCAGTGAACACAGGTCTTGTCAAAACAACCTGAAATCCCCATTGATAAATACCTTTCTAAAACAACTTTCTCAGCATTATCTGTCACAGAAAAAAAAAAAACATTTTTCTCCATGAAATGCAGTTAAAAGAGATCCCCTTTATCTGAACTGTCAAGGCCTCGTGGGATTCAAAAACGGATAATAGCCTTTTTCGACAAATTAACCAGGTTTCTTATAAAAAGAGGAGCTTTCACTTGAATGGAGCATTTGAACATAAGGAACAATTTTGTATGTAACGGTAAGTGAGTCGCCCACATTCTGTTCGTCTTATCACTGGGAAATTTTCCAGAAACTAGAAGAAAAGGGTGGAAGGCATTTCCATAGCCCGAATAATCTCCTTTTTATAAAACAACCCTAATCTGGGTTTCTCATGCGTATTTGGTCTTCCTTAAAATCTAGGAGGATCATGAGCCACACCCGCCATAAAATAGCTTTGAAATATCTACCAATCCTAGAGTATTATTCGACGAACGACTGCTATCACAGAAGTGATTTAGCGGGAATTTTCTTTCTGGATTTTAGCTCTAAAGTTTGCAACAAGGGCTAAAAGACAAATTCATCAGGTTTCTTATCAAAATAGGGACTTTTAGGTGAATGGAGCATTGGAACATAAGGGGCAATTTTGTGTGGAATAATCAGTGAATTGTCCTTTTTCTGGTCGTCCTAAGACTGAAAGATTTTTCAGAAACTAGGAGAAAGGGTGTAAGGCCTTTCTATATCCCAAAATAATCTTCGAAACAATCCTATTCCGGCACAATCGTTGACGTTTTGGAATCTTGAATGATTATAGCTCCGCGCTTTCCCTAAAATGGCTTTCAAACATCTATTAATCATCAGGAGTATTGTTCGCTGTACGACAGCAATCATAGAAGTGATATGGTTTCATTTTTTTCAGATATTAACTTTAAACCTCACAAGGGCTATTAGTCAAATCAACCAAGTCTCTCATAAAAAAAAAAAAGTTACTTTTAGTTGAGTAGAACATTTAAACATAAGGGACAATTTTGTGGGAAATGATTAATAAATTGCCCTTATTCTGGTTGCCCTAGCGCTGAAAGATTTCATACAAACTGGAAGAAAGGGTGGAAGGCATTTCTATATCCCTCTCTTTAAAATCTCTTTTTCAAATATCTTTACACTATTCAGGTTTTTCCCATATTCTCTTAAAATCTAGGAAGATTATACAAACACCAAAAACAAGAAGAACATTAGGGAATTTTTCAAGACAGTGGGAAACAAATTAGAATGAATATTTCGGCCCTAAGTTTGTGATGGAAAGGCAGTGTGGTCTTCGTCGCTATTTAGGAAGAGTATACCGCTTTGCCCACATCAAAATGGCTTTAAATATCTACCAATTATCAGGAATCTCATTCGACATGTGACAGCTATCACAGAAGGTATACAGCTGGAATTCTTTTTATTTTTTATTTTTTGTTTTGTTTTGACTCTAAACCTTGCAACAAGGGCTATAAGACAGAATATTTTCTATCCCTTACTAGCTGAATTAAAGATTTTTTATTTTTATTTTAACCCCAAGTCAATTGAATGGATCATTCTGTATTTAAGCTTATAAAAAGCGAAAGTCGTCTGTGACCTTTATTGACGTCTCATTGGCTTCATATATTTTTTTTCTTTATCAAAGCGATCACTGAATATATACAATTAATGAAGCATTTATTTTTTCCATTTAATGCCAGGAAGGAACTCGAGCAGAGAAACGCATTCATAATGAAATCATTTCTACATGAATACCACTAACGATGAACAGTCCCTTGTCTGCCTTACTTGTAACAACTCTAAGTTTGTTTTCTTTTTCCAAAAGTTGCTTTATTTTTGAATTCATTAGCTCCTCTTCCTGGAAATGGGAGGTGGTTATAAATATAGAATTACTTACGAGTGAACAAGGGATCAAATAAAAAGAGTTACTTATTTCTATCCCAGTGTCAATTGAAAAAAATTAGATCTACTTTTAACTAGCGAAATACTTGGTCGTTAACTGGATTGAGGGGTTGGGGAGTTCACAGAAACTATAGTGCTTTGAATTTTATTTCTTGATTTTCGAATCATGACGAACATTAATACTAAAAACTGTCGACTGATTCCAGAAATTGCTATTTTGAAAAGAAGAGGAAGCTATTTAAGAGCAGTGATATTTGCATCAATAGCAACATTATACCCATGGGGTTGTCGTTTCTACTAAGTAGTAAAATATATCTTATTAAACGAGCAATAGTAGTATATCTATAAATTTTTCATCGAAAAGTACTACTAAATACTTAATGCAGCACCAATCCACCTGAGGCCAATACACCTACGCACGCTCTCCCTCCACCGCAATCTATTCAAAGCATCCCTCACTGCACCCTCCCTAGAAGTTCCCATTTCCCTTAAATCTTTCATTACGACATCCTCCCACCTCAACCGGGACGACCTGCTTTTTGTTTGGCCCCAGATGGTTAGCCAAAAAGGATAATTTTCGGCAATCTGTCATCCTTCAACCGCAGAACGTACCCTAGCCATCTCAACCCTTTTCTCATTTTAGCCACAGAAAGTGGGACTGAACCACACTTTTTGTAAAGCCTACTGTTCGAGATGTGGTCAATGATTCGGGTACCCAAAACAATTTCTCTAGAAAACATATAGCAAAACTCCCTCCGTTTTTCCGAGCACTCATGCTTCAGAGCAATACTAGACCACTATCATTGCCACAGTTTCCAATTTTCTACGCGTGGTTACCATCTTCCTATTCTTCCAAATTTTTTTCAACTGTGAAAAACTGCAGAACGATTATTTCTGGAAATTGACATACTACCATTTTCCGGTGTGAAAAAAAAAGATTTAGATAGGTCACGACTTCGGGAAAATTCATTTCGTCCTCTCAGTCCCTTTAATATATGACATAAATCATCTGCTTACTGAAATTAGAGGCCGTTGATGGTTTAAAGCCTAGAGCATAAGCAGGAGGAGATTCAAAACGCAAATTGTTTATTGACAAATCGTTGATATCAAGCTTTTAAAGAAAATTTCCTGTTTGATAGTCGTGAGCATGGGATATATAATATTTTTTCTCCATATTACTGGGGGCAACTTCACCTCTTCATTTTCCGGCTACAAAAAAACCATATAGATAGGTCACGACTTTGCGAAAATTCCTTTAAGGCCTTAATTTATTTGAAAAAAACAGTTTCTTATTAATGCCGTCACAAAAAACCAGATCGTTTATACCCTAATGGTTTACTTTCTACAGCGAATAAAACAAAATTTGAATTGTTTTACGAAAGAGATTAAAAGAAAATTGCCTTTTTTGCACCAAGCCAACCTCAGGTACAGGTTCTGAGGTTCTCTACCTTACATATATACCTTCACATAACATACATTTGATATGATTTGATTCACATTAACATAGATAATGGAATGGTCTGCCATTGGAGGTTGTCGAGGCAGAGAGTGTTCGAATTTTTAGAAGTGCATTAGTAAATACGCCTTTTTTATTTAGACGCTTTTGTTGTGTAGTTTCGTGTTATTTAGAAGTTTTGCTGTTTAGCTTGTCGTTGCCAATTTACTTTAGATTAGTATTATGATTTTGTGTTTTTGTGTTTTTGCGACAAGCATTGATGCTTACCGCTATTCGTAATAGTAAATAAATAAATAAATACAAATATCCAACACTAAGAGACACTCGTTTTGAGCACAAATAAAAAAAAGAACAGAAACAAATAAATATTAAATCAAGTGGGACATGACAAAAAAAATAAATAAGAAGAAAAGCGAACAAGGTCCCCGGAGCCTGTTTATTATCTGAATTAAAGGTTTGTTTGTTTTTTTTTTTGTTTTTTTTTTTTGCTTTATTTTAACCGTGTGTAGATTATTTGTGATCATTTTTTACTTCAGCATACACAAATACAAAAGACTTGACCTTTATTGGCTTAAAAAACTCCACCATTTGCTTAATAGTTTTCCCAGGGTCAAAGAGATCAACTCATCATCCCATCAACACTGAATATATAAAATAAATGAACGATTTTTCTTATTTAATGCTAAGAAACAACTGAGGCGAAGAACATTGATCACATATATAATGAATTAATTTCCATATAAATGTCATTAACGATAATACAGTTCTAGACCCCCCTTGCTACTAACAACCTAAAGTTTCTTTTCTTATTCTGAAAGTTGCTTTGTTTTTGTATTCATTAGCTCCTCTAGATTTTCTGGAAATGGAAGGTCGTTATAAATATAGAGTTACTTAAGAGTGAATGAGAGACTAAATAAAGATAGTTTCTTATCAGTTTCCTAGGATTAATTAAGAAAAAAGAATTCAGCTTTCAAATAATAAAAAAAAATTTTTTCCTATGAGAAAATTTGCCCTGTTTCGTCTATGGGCTATACCGGTCGTGGGGACTTTTTTTCGATGGGTTTTACTTAGTTATAACAACTATTGATTTTTCTTTCTGGGGGGAGGGGTCACTAAAAGATAAATCAATATAAACCATTGCCTCTTATGTTTTCTATTAAGATCAACTTGTACGGATGCAGAGACACACACATTGACAGACAGGCAATTGTAATTACTATATAGATTTTATATTTTTCTTGTACTTGAAGTACCGTGGACAGTAATTAAATTTCATAAATTGAAAATTTATAAAACTTGAAGAATATGAAATTAAATTTCATCGTGCGTACTGTTTACGTTGAAACTTATCTTAATATAAAAAACAGGAAGAAATCAGGAATTTAATTTTTAATAAAAAACTTATGCAGTTTTCTGCGTATTGACGAATGAAAGATCAGCAAATAAAGAAAAAAATCAGCAAATAAAGCTTCGCAAAATAAAGTCTTTGGGAATACACAGATTGTTAATTGTTTGAATTTGTACGGACACGGGGTTGAAAAATCAGCAGATAAAGCTTCAAAAAATAAAGCCTTTGAGGATACAATGATTGTTAGTGCTTGAATTTGTACAGAGGAAAAGCGTTGTCAAATTTATCTAATTAGTTTTGCTTATTTATTTCGGAGTTCAACGTGGCAACATTGACGTTTCTGTCTAAAGACATTAGATGGGTCAACAGGCAAAAAAAAGTTTTTCCTTTGTATACCCTAGTTACTTTAAGACTTCATCTTTGCATATAATACGGGCCAAGAACAAAACTTACGTGTAGTACCCAATGTGCCGGGCATTAAAATGTCTCTAAATAGATCTAACAGTTTCTTGATTTTAATTGTCATTAGTCTTGCTAGCCGAAAATAAATAATAATATCCAATTATGCCCATTAGTCACATCAACTATGGCCAATATATAATGCCCAATAGTCGACATGCACATTAAGCACGAGTTGAAAATGAAAACTGATGATGAAAGTGACAAATTTGTTTCCAAAAGAAGTAATTTTTCAGTATCATAAATTTTGACATAATCCAGACGGTATCTCATTTTCAAATACCTGTCAGGGTATGATTAACAATAAAAGTCGAAATATGTTTTATGACAATTTAATTCTTGGATTTTTTTTTTGGGGGGGGGGGGGGATCGAATGAAACTCGTCTTTACATGCGCTTATATAACGTAAATTGGACACGTTTCATAATGCGAACCGAATTTTAATGTATCTAAAACCGATAAATCCATGGTGATCCATGCCCCCCTCCAAGAGTCCCAATGCCCCCTCCCCCGAAAAAAATGTTTTCTTATAATTCAATTTGTATATTCATGAAAGAAGTAATACAATCGAGAACCCATACATGTGTAAACATAATGATGTGTCCCTCTTATAGTTTGCTCGTGTAAGTAGGTCAATTACCCATATGCTCAAATATGGGTGCAAGCCCAGGACCCATCATGGGATACTACTAAGCCAAATTGTCTCCCAAGCAGCTGTCAACTATCACCACAGTTTGAATAGAACTTTTTTCTCCTGGACATGTTCCACTTCAACACCGAACCTTCCGCTCATATGTACATAATTACTTTTAGAAGCCCTTATCAAGCCTCCTCTCACCCTACGATTTTTATAACTTTATGGTAATATCACACTTAGACTTCTGGACTGGGCAATCATTTTCCTACCTTCGGATTTTATTTTATGCTCTTAACATTTTTTAATGCTTATTTTCTATTAGCCTATTCCTCACTTGGCCATGATTGTTACCGATCGGGTCAAAATACATCTTTGCTTAATGCCCACTTCAATTAGAAGCTATTTTGGAAAATTTCCCGCTTAAGTTCCCACCTGCTGGGCTTTTAGTGTGTAAGCGCTTATAACATAAATAGGTACTCCAGAAAAAAAACTTTTAAATAGAACCTGTAAAAGCCAGCTTAAATGTACATCTGTAGTCTCAATACACAGTATTGTCCAAAAAGCTCTGTTTTCGCCTTGATATAATAGAAACACAGTGAAGGGAAAACAAAAAACGCTCTGTTTGAGTTTGAATTGGTTATTTGTTGCAATTTCTATTCGCTTCGAGTTTCATTAATTCATTGATAGCACTATTATTTGACTTTATTTCTGTTCATCTTTCCCTTAAAACAGATCTGTATTTTTCTTTGATATTTTAAATTAAAAAAAAAGCTTTCCACTGAAAGTAAGGAGCAACTTTAACGCTTAAAACGAACAGAAATTATTACGTATATAAGGGGGTTCGTCCTCTCGTCAATATCTCGCTCTTTATGCTAAAGTTTGTATTTTGTTTCAATGCTTTAAGAATGACCCCTGAATCACAAAGGCCGTTTAATTAGAATAAGCAGCTCTTTTGAAAGTACTAAAAAACTGCGGTTCGAGTCTCCCTCGTTAGAAATACCCCTTTTTACCCCTATGATCGATCAAAAAAAGAAAACCTCCTTCTACTTAAAAAATGGTAAATAGTATTTTCCATCATTTCAACCTCTGCTCTTTCCCCCCAAAAAATGATCTGATAACATAGAATGTATGCCGGCTAGAATCTTCACTGAACAGCATTATCCAGAAATCAGTTGACACGTGGGGCAATCTCACAGTTTAAGTAAGCCCCAAGATCCTCAGCGGGACATCTTTTAGTTGCTTTCAAAAAAGTTTCAAGCGTTTAAAGAAATGGTAATTACTAATATTGTTAGCAGAGCAGCTAAATCCACGGACCTTGCAATACAGAGAGAAAAGTTAGGAATAGAATTGTCATAAAACAAATTTGCCAAGTAATTGGCTTTCTTAGAAATATGTATTCAAATATTGAAAACACTAATAAATCGAATAGCTCTGCTGGGGCAGTTTAAAAGGCACTATGTTGCCTAACTCTAGTGATACATGCGCATCTGTCACGTATATAATGACTGGCAAATCAAGATAAATTTCGAGTTTATTTTCTCATCCTTGCTTAGTGACGGCTTAGTACAGTCAGAACAGGAATATATTTATTCACTGCAATAGCTTAAAGCCAGTAAGAGCACGTCAATATTGAAGAAAAAAAGCAAAGAGCTACAGAAAATAACAACAGAGTAGCAACTAGGATTTCTACATCAACAAATTTATATATCAAGATTTAGATAAGGTACTTAAGGCATTTCTGAAGTTTAAACGTTTTATTTTTGCTTTGGTTCACGTTTTACAAGTTTATTTACGGTTTTAATGTTTCCGAAAATTTTGATAGCTGAGATTCAGCTTCATCCGTCGGCCGTATTACATTTTTGGAGTTTACATATTTTATTTACGTTTTAGTTCACATTCAGCTACATTTTACACAGTTTATCCATGGTTTTCATGTTTCGATGTAAGACGACAATTTCGAAAGCTGAAACTCAGTTTTATCCACCTATCGTATTACATTTTTGAAGTTTAAACGTTTTATTTTTGCTTTGGTTCGCGTTTTACAAGTTTATTTACGGTTTTAATGTTTCAACGTAAGATGACAATTTTGATAGCTGAGATTCAGCTTCATCCATCGGCCGTATTACATTTTTGGAGTTAACATATTTTATTTGTGTTTTAGTTCACATTCAGTTACATTTTACAAGTTTATTCACGGTCTTCATGTTTCGATGCAAGACGACAATTTTGAAAGCTGAAACTCAGTTTTATCCACCTATCGTACTATATTTTTGAAGTTTAAACGTTTTATTTTTGCTTCGATTCACGTTTTACAAGTTTATTTACGGTTTAATGTTTCAATGTAAGACGACAATTTTGATAGCTGAGATTCAGCTTCATCCATCTACCGTATTACATTTTTAGAGTTAGCATATTTTATTTACGTTTTAGTTCCCATTCAGTTACATTTTACAAGTTTATCCACGGTTTTCATGTTACAATGTAAGAAGATAATTTTAATATGTAAAATTCAGTTTTATCCACCTATCGTACTATATTTTTGAAGTTTAAACGTTTTATTTTTGCTTTGATTCACGTTTTACAAGTTTATTTACGGTTTAATGTTTCAATGTAAGACGACAATTTTGATAGTTGAGATTCAGCTTCACCATCTACCGTATTACATTTTTAGAGTTAGCATATTTTATTTACTAACTGATTGTCGTCAGATGAAAATGAAAAAGTTTGTGATACCTTGGATGTGAAGGAAGATTTGTTTAGTGAGGAAGAATTAGCGACAGTACTAGAAGGATTAAAAAATAATAAGGCCCCAGGTGCTGATAGTATGATTAATGAGTTCCTTAAATATGGTGGCTTTGAGGTTAGGAATAAGCTACTGAAGATTATGAACATGATTTTTGAAAAAGGAGAAGTACCCAATGATTTTAGGAAAACCTTAATTAAACCACTGTATAAGAAAGGTGACAAGAGTGAATGTCGTAATTATCGAGGCATTAGTCTGGTCTCTGTAGGTAGCAAATTACTGAGTAATATGATACTTTTTAGACTGAGACATGCTGTAGACAAAGTTTTAAGGGAAGAACAATGCGGTTTTAGAAAAGGTAGAGGATGTGTCGACCATGTTTTCACTCTTAGGTTAATAATTGAGAAGTCCCTTCGTTGTCAAACACCTTTGGTCCTTAGTTTTATCGATTATGAGCAAGCTTTCGATTCTGTTGATAGAACAGCGTTAACAAAGGTCTTATCGTTATATGGTATACCAGAAAAATACATTAAAGTGATTTGCGCTATGTACGAGAATAATACTGCTGCGGTTAAGGTAGGAAATGAGGTTAGCAACTGGTTTTGTATTATATCAGGAGTTAAGCAGGGTTGTGTTCTATCCCCCTTTATATGGATCATTTTGATGGACTTCGTCTTAAGGAGCACAGGAAAGGCAATTGGAGACCATGGAATCAAATGGGGAGGAAGAACGCTCCTGGACTTAGATTATGCTGATGATTTAAGCATATTAGATGAAAGTGTGAGCAAAATGAATGAATTTTTAGAGGTTTTACGAGTTCAGGGTGCTAAAATAGGCTTGAAAATTAATGTTAAGAAGACTAAGTCACTAAGGCTAGGAATAAGTGAAGATGAACAGGTGACCTTAGGTAACGAAAAGATTGATCAGGTTGGGAGTTTCAGTTACCTTGGTAGTATTATTAGTAAAGATGGTGGGAGCAGTGAAGATGTTAAAAGTAGAATAGCTAAAGCTCAGGGTGTTTTTTCACAGTTAAAAAAAGTTTGGAAGAATAGAAAGATAAGCCTACAAACCAAGATTAGAATATTGGAAGCTACAGTGATGACAGTGGTCAAAAGCATGCTCTGAAGCATGGACACTCCGAAAAGCAGATGAAAATTTACTAGATGTTTTCCAGAGAAATTGCCTACGGATTGTTCTGGGTACCCGGCTGACTGACCGTATTTCAAACAGTAGGTTGTACGAAAAGTGTGGTTCAATCCCGCTTTCTGGGGCTATAATGAAAGAAAGGTTGATATGGCTAGGCCACGTTCTACGGATGAAGGATGACAGATTGCCGAAGATTGTCCTTTTTGGCCAACCGTCTGGGGCTACACGGAAAGCAGGTCGTCCTTGTCTGGGTTGGGAGGATGTCATAAATAAGGATTTAAAGGAAATGGGAACTTCCTGGGAGGGTGTAAAGAGGGAGGCTTTAAATAGATTAGGTTGGAGGAGGAGCGTGCGTAGCTGTGTTGGCCTCAGGCGGCTTGGTGCTGCAGTGAGTTATTAGTAGTAGTAGTAGTAGTATATTTTATTTACGTTTTAGTTCCCATTCAGTTACATTTTACAAGTTTATCCACGGTTTTCATGTTACAATGTAAGAAGATAGTTTTAATATGTAAAATTCAGTTTTATCCACTTACCTTGTCATATTTTTGAAGTTTAAACGTTTAATTTTTGCTTTGATTCACGTTTTACAAGTTTATTTACGGTTTTAATGTTTCAATGTAAGACGACAATTTTGATAGTTGAGATTCAGCTTCATCCATCGGCTGTATTACATTTTTGGAGTTAGCATATTTTATTTACGTTTTAGTTCCCATTCAGTTACATTTTACAAGTTTATCCACGGTCTTCATGTTTCAATGTAAGACGACAATTTTGATAGCTGAAACTCAGTTTTATCCACCTACCGTATTCTATTTTTGAAGTTTAAGCTTTTTATTTTTGCTTTGGTTCACGTTTTACAAGTTTATCCACGGTCTTCATGTTTCAATGTAAGACGACAATTTTGATAGCTGAAACTCAGTTTTATCCACCTACCGTATTCTATTTTTGAAGTTTATGCTTTTTATTTTTGCTTTGGTTCACGTTTTACAAGTTTATTTACGGTTTTAATTTTTCAACGTAAAACGACAATTTTGATAGCTAAAATTCAGCTTTATTCATCTAATGTATGAAATCTTTGAAGTTCACGCGTTTTATTTACGTTTTAGTTTAAGTTTAGTTAAAATTCAGCTTTATTCATCTAATGTATGAAATCTTTGAAGTTCACGCGTTTTATTTACGTTTTAGTTTAAGTTTAGTTACCTTTTTTTGTCACTGTAAATCAAATTGACACATATTCATAAAGGTGCAAATCAATATTTTGCAAAGCATGAAACGACGCTATGAATTATCAATAATTGTGTGAACATATTTATGTGATAAAACGGGATATACCCCACAATGGAGAACAAAAATTCTCAATATATTATGAATCAATGAAGATATGAAAAGACGGATTGAAACGGTCGATAGAAAAACTAAGCAGGAGCTAAGCTCTAAACCAAGATTTGCAAGACATCAAACAACGCCTTTGATTATCATAATTATGTGGAATTATTAAATACGTTTATAACTAAATAGAGGATATTAATACATAATGGAGAGAGAAAAAAATTCGCAATATATTAAGAATCAACTAAGATAAGAGAAAAGGGAATGAGCCAACCGATAGAGCTAGCTCAGCGAGGGGGGTTGAGCTGTAAATTAAAGTCTTGCTTTAGAAAAAACTTTCAGTTGTCTCGAAATTTTGAGCTTTTTGCTGCAGTATTCAGTTTTGTCGGTGTTGCCATGTTGATCTGTGAACAACAATAAACAAAAAATAATTATTTAAATTTGACGACGTTGTGTCTGTAAAAATTGAAACATTAATAACTTGCTGATTCCAAACGAAAACTTCATCTTCAAAAGAAGAATTAAGCGTCTTAAAGCTTCTTAAGTTGTTGGGTGCCATCTGGTTTTAGCTTATTTATGACTGACTTTCCAATCATTTTCCTCTCCTTTTTTCAAATTCTATGCCCGCTACTTTTCCATTAAATAATTAATTCCCTTTTTCTTCTTTTTTTTTTTTAGATACGTATGGTTGCAGTTTCCAACTAACCAATTCAAGTAATCAGATCTAACTTTCATTGTCCTAGGTAATTCAAATCTGTTGTTTTAAATCTCACGAATTTATTAAGTGTCAAAAGTATCATTTAGTAATGATGGCAAAAAAAACTTGAAAGCGAAAAAACATCATTTTGTTAGAAATGATGGCGAAAAAACCGAAAAAACTTTGAATTTATCTTATTTAAACAAGACATTGAATCAGCTTTCATCGCTTCTTCGACTAGGATTTATGTGCAATATTCTCCTTGGTTCAAACAATTTTATGGTTGTTGTTTGGTTGCCAAATAATTTGGTTCAAACAATTTTATGGTTGTTATTTAGTTGCAAAATAATTTGGTTCAAACAATTTTATGGTTGTTATTTGATTGCCAAATAATTTGGTTCAAACAATTTTATGGTTGTTATTGTTACTTGGAAATTGCAAATCGATCACCCGTAAAGCCTCTATTTTGTCAATAGTTAGAAATTTTCGTTTTTTATATTTTTTTTATAAAATGTACATTTTATTTTCAATTCCATTCCTAGCGTTGTTTTATTCACGAGATTCGTTTTGAAAGAAAAGAATATATATAGAAAAGATAGAAGAAAACACAGAATAAAACATGCTCGTAAAAATAGCATAGACAAAGTGAAGTTAGTATCTTAATGAAATAAAAATGTAGATCCAATGGCAGAAACAGAAGACGAAAACAATTATATACCTATTGGTTGTCAGTGTTCCGGTTTTGTCTGAACAGATGGCAGTTGCGTTGCCCATTGTTTCACAAGCATCAAGATGTCGCACCAAGTTGTTATCTTTCATCATTTTCTGTTAAAAGAAATCAATTTTAATAAAGGAAAAAATGGAAGACTTAACAATAGACAAAGGTTTCCAGTTAGAGTCTCAGATAAAACGCTACTTTGTTCATAAATGCAGACAAGGAGACATTCCTTCTAAGACTGGTCAGAAGAGCACCCGCAAAGCAGACTTCAAAATTTGAGCCAAACTTTTGAAAATTTGAGCGAAACAAAATTTGAAACTTTCAAATTTTCAAAATTTGAGCCAACGGTTCCAAACTTTTATTTCAAGTCCCTCGTCCCGTCTAAAATTCCTAGAAATCCTACCTTTCAGGTCTGTTTAAAACTTCCTAACGAAAGTAAAGCAGTAAATAAATTCAAAGTAATGTGAAATGACAAAGATTTTCTCGATTCAGAAGACGTAGTATGCAGATCAATCAAGACGGAATAAGTTTAGTAATGAATAAGAGGCTTTGATTCTCTCCTATCCCCTAACACGCTCTACCCTCTCCCCCCCCCACCACAGAAAAAATTAACTTCCAAAGATAAATATTTATAGCCACAGAGTCGTTATAAATAATTCCTGCAACAGCAAGCCTCTCCTTATGTGTCTTTATGAAGCAGGAAAACCAAAAAACATATGTTTATATTCATAATTTGGATTAAGCGCATTGTAAGAAATTATATATACATTTCGATAGTATTTTTGAAGGTTATGTTACTGAGGGTTAGTTGGAAACATATATGTTGCCAGCTTGTTGCTATTAAGACAAATTGCCAGAGACCCTCCTTCCCCTCCCCTTAAAAAACTTAAGTGCTTCCCCAACTTCACCACGCCCAACAAAAATCCTTCGTATTTATTTGACCTTTCAAAGCATCCTAGTTTCGAAGGGCACCACAAAGCGAGTCGACGTCGTTTCTACCTAGACAAACTGGTTGATGGTTGGTCTGGAAGTCCTGTCTTTGCATATTTTAACAAGAGCTAAGAGCTCATATGGCACTTGTGACGAGGCGAGAAGAGCTAAGAGCCAAGAGATCATATGGTATGAGCTCTAACAAAATTCTATGAATCAATAGATTGATTTAAAAAGGAAAATAAGAGGCTTAATGCCGGGCAAAATTTAAAATAAGAGCTCTGAGTCACAAAGTCCTTCTTAATATCAAAATTCATTAAGATCCGATCACCCACTCGTAAGTTATAAATACCTATTTTTTTCTAATTTTCCCTCTCCCTTTTGCCCCCCAGATGGTCGAATCTGGGAAAACGACTTTATCAAGTCAAATTGTGCAGCTCCCTGACACGCCAACCAATTTTCATCGCCCTATCACGTCCAGAAGCACCGAACTCGCCAAATCACTGAACCCCTCCCCCCAACTCCCCCAAAGAGAGCGAATCCAGTACGATTCTGTCAATCACGTATCAAGGACATATGTTTATTCTATCCACCAAGCTTCATCCCGATTCCTACACTCCAAGTGTTTTTCCAAGATTTCCCCCTCCAAATCCCCACAATGTCAAAAGATCTGGTCGGGATTTGAAATAAGAGCTCTGAGACATGAATTCCTTCTAAAAATCAAATTTCATTACGATCCGATCATCTATTCGTAAGATATAAATACTCCAATTTTCATGTTTTCCAAGAATTCCGGTTCCCCCCTCCAACTCCCCCGAATGTCACAGGATCTGGTCGGAATTTGAAATTAGAACTTTAAAGCACAAGATCCTTCTAAATATCAAATTTCATGAAGATCCGATCACTCCTTCGTAAGTTAAAAATACGTCATTTTTCTTATTTTTCAGAATTACCCCCCCCCCCCAATAGAGCGGATCCGTTCCAATTATGTAAATCACGTATGCAAGACTTCTGCTTATTTTTCCAACCAAGTTTCATCCCAATCCCTCCAATCTAAGCGTTTCCCATCATTTTAGGTTTCCCCACCCCAAACTTCCCCCAATGTCACCAGATCCGGTCAGGATTTAAATTAAGAGGTTTGAGACACGATATCCTTCTAAAAATCAAATTTCATGGAGATCCAATCACCCGTTCGTAAGTTAATAATACCTCATTTTTTCTAATTTTTCAGAATTAACCCCCCAACCCCCCCCCCAACTACCCCAAAGAGAGCGGATCCGTTCTGGTTATGTCAATCATGTATCTAGAACTCGTGTTTTTTTTCCACCAATTTTAATCCCGATCCCTCCACTCTAAGTGTTTTCCAATTTTTAGGTTTCTCCCTCCCAACTCCCCCCCCCCAATGTCACCAAATCCGGTCGGGTTTAAAATAAGAGCTCTGAGCCACAATATCCTTCTAAATATCAAATCTCATTGAGATCCGATCACCCGTTCGTAAGTTGAAAATACCTCATTTTTTTTTATTTTTCAGAAATACCTCCCCCCCCCCAACTACCCAAAAGAGAGCGGATCCGTTCCGTTTATGTCAATCATCTATCTAGGACTTGTGTTTATTTTTCCCACCATGTTTCATCCCGATCCCTCCACTCTAAGTGTTTTCCAAGTTTTAGGTTTCCCCCTCCCAACTCCCCGCCCCCATCACCAGATCCGGTCGGGATTTAAAATAAGAGCTCTAAGACACGATATCCTTCTAAACATCAAATTTCATTGAGATCCGATAACCCGTTCGTAAGTTGAAAATACCTAATTTTTCTAATTTTTAAGAATTACTCCCCCCCCCAGCTACCCTAAAGAGAGCAAATCAGTTCCGATTATGTCAATCATGTATCTGGGACTTGCGCTTATTTTTCCCATCAAGTTTCATCCCGATCCCTCCACTATAAGTGTTTTCCAAGATTTTAGGTTTCCCCCCTCCAACTCCCCCCAATGTCATCAAACCCAGTCGGGATTTAAAATAAGAGCTCTGAGACACAATATCATTCCAAACATCAAATTTAATTAAGATCCAATCACCCGCTCATAAGTTAAAAATACTTCATTTTTTCTATTTTTTCCGAATTAACCGGCCTCCACTCCCCCTCCCCCAGATGGTCAAATCGGGAAAACGACTATTTCTAATTTAATCTGTTCCGGTCCCTGATACGCTTGCCAAATTTCATCGTCCTAGCTTACCTGGAAGTGCCTAACGTAGAAAAACCGGGACTTTAGGTTTTCCCCCTCCAACTGCCCCCAATGTCATCAGATCCGGTCGGGATTTAAAATAAGAGCTCTGAGACACAATATAATTCCAAACATTAAATTTCATTAAGATCCAATCAACCGCTGATAAGTTAAAAATACTTCATTTTTTCTATTTTTTTGCGAATTAACCGGGCCCCCACTCCTCCCCCCCAGATGGTCAAATCGGGAAAACGACTATTTCTAATTTAATCTGGTCCGGTCCCTGATACGCTTGCCAAATTTCATCGTCCTAGCTTACCTGGAAGTGCCTAACGTAGAAAAACCGGGACTTTAGATTTTCCCCCTTCAACTCCCCCCAATGCCATCAGATCCGGTCGGGATTTAAAATAAGAGCTCTGAGACACAATATCATTCCAAACATTAAATTTCATTAAGATCCAATCACCCGCTGATAAGTTAAAAATACTTCATTTTTTCTATTTTTTGCGAATTAACCGGGCCCCCACTCCCCCCCCCCAGATGGTCAAATCGGAAAAACGACTATTTCTAATTTAATCTGGTCTGGTCCCTGATACGTTTGCCAAATTTCATGGTCCTAGCTTACCTGGAAGTGCCTAAAGTAGCAAAACCGGGACCGACTGACAGACCGACAGACCGACAGACCGACAGAATTGGCGACTGCTATATGTCACTTGGTTAATACCAAGTGCCATAAAAACAGAGTGAACAATTCACTACCCCGCCAGAATGCCCGTTAGTGAAAGAATGCCCGTTCATAAAAAGTAAGGCTAACCCCATGACTCCCTCATCCACGCTTAAACAAAACGCCATAAAAGCCTCAGGCGGCAAGTTTCGGGCAGCTATTATTAAAAGTGGGTTAGCTCAGACGAGGGTCCTTAAGATGTGTTGTATCTTAAGGGAGTTGCTTTCTAACCCACGTAACATAAGAGCTTCTTCTTCCTTTATCTTCTTATTCCAAAACATAAACTATTTGTT
Organism: Artemia franciscana; assembly: GCF_032884065.1. Taxonomy (NCBI): domain Eukaryota; kingdom Metazoa; phylum Arthropoda; class Branchiopoda; order Anostraca; family Artemiidae; genus Artemia; species Artemia franciscana. Next base: position 12,514,558 of record NC_088873.1, on the reverse strand, counting down.
AACTAGCCGACTTATCATTTGAAACCTACCGTATTTAATAATTCATTAGTTTATGATTGAGAGAACAGTAAGGACTATGGAACAAATAACTAATGTTATTTGAATTAGAATAAACATTGGTGGACTGAAGAACCATGGCTAATTGAGGAATAAGCCAAGACAGATAGTCTGAGCGAGAGGTAAAGCTGACACGAGCCTCTTCCAGAAGTGTATATAAATGATGTCATTTCACTTGCTGAAAGGCAATCTATCATCCATGCTAGGGCAGAACATAGGGCAGAACTAAAGGTAATTCAAATAGTCTGTGAGCTTCTATGAGTCATTTGAAGACAATTGGTGACCCTAAATAAAAAGTTTTCAAAACATATGACTGACCATGTCCACAGGACTGAAAAGACAATTAGGCAACTGAGATTGTTCTTATTATATAAGCTTTGCCTACTGGGAAAGCCTGTTGGAATTACAATGGGGATAATCGAGATATGCTCTTCCCTGTGTAGGGATAGGAACAAGGAGCGAAAAATATATATATTACACCTTATTTGACTGAAAACATTGTATAATGGAAGCAAACAGACTTGCCAGATAAAATTTTGATTTTCAAACTCTCTAATGAATGGCCAAACAGGGAGTAGGCGTGAAAACAACATTAAGAAAGAATTTAATTCTACAGCAACTCCCAATCTCCTCTAATCTCCAGTCCACTTGACTATACTTTACTTTGGACGCTTGTTAGCCTGTCATTCCACGCAAATTAACGGTAGGCGTACCTTGTTTACCTCTCATTCCAGTCAATCTAATGGTAATCCTATGTCAATTTTTAATTCTTGGTCAACCTGCCTGAGACTCTAGGCGGGTGTGCCTTGCTAAATGATAACAAACAAGTATTGGTCCAATAAGAGAGGCATACTTACTTCCGCCGTTTACCCGTGCCATTTAACCAAACACTTGGAAAACTATAGGTTCTATCACTATCTACCTTAGTTCTTCTGTCCTAGGTCGCATGGACGGATAATAAATAGACTTATCTATTAACAAATGAACTAACATCATTTTTATATCAATCCTAATGAGGGATTGTATAAAAATGCTCGATTTTAATTCAAACGACTTTAATTTAAAGTCAAGTCAGGTTAGTCATGATTCTTAATTGAATTTAAACGAGATGATTAGTACGATAATAAATTGTCGAGCATACGTTAACCCGGAATCTATGATGAAGAGTCTTTAAAAAATTATCAAGGATAAAAATAGGTTTATTGGGTAGTCTTATTACTTTCCTTTTAAAATTTCCTTTTTTTCCTTTTTTTTTAAATTGGAAACTTCTTCCTTTTTTATGATGATTTTCCATGGGTAATTCCATCAAAAGCTAAGATTCAATTCCGAAAGATTTGAGTACATCAACATTTATCTCTCATATTTCTTCTATAAAAAGAAATTCTGAATAATAGACAAAAAGCAGAATTTACATCGCCTTCGCCTTAAATCCTTGGTTACTCTAAAGCTTATCCCTTCCATATAACTCAACATTTCCTAACGATAGAAGTAAGCAAAAAAAATTAAGATTCTAGTCTTAGAGAATATTTACTTGCACTTATAAATTGTCAAGTTAATCTTATATCTCTTTAAGCTGATCTCTTTTGCATATTCAAACTCTTGAAAGTTCAGAAGGCATTATAATAAGATACAACACGATCTCGAAGATAATAAGATACAAGTCACAAAATCTCTTTAAGATTTGAGCATATTGTACAGATATTGGCCTCCGCCCAGAATAAGTTCCACGTTCCCCTTATCCTTTTTGAAATGTAGATTGCGTTCCTCATTCCTGGATAGATCCCCGGGAGATTTATTAAAGATCTCAAGCAAAGCTAGCAACAAATATGGGGAGTCTTCTCTAATAAAACTAAGACCAGCTTTACCATGTTGCCATTGTTTATGCTATCCTATCTTCTGTTTTTCAACAGCATCAACGCCAAATGCTAGGGCTTAAACACAAAGCAAGTTTTTGAAGAAAATAGGAAACTACAATGACTTGTATATAGACGAGACAAGACTGATATATAGAGACGAAAATTGGGCCGATAAGAAATAAAACAGATTGAAGGGAAGATTAACGAACGCCAAGAGAAAAAGTTCAGAGCCTACTTAGCTTTGTTGACTTATGCTTAATTGAATTAACGTTATACAACGTATCATTAATCATTTTATTAATACTAAAACACTATTACAGACGTGAAAACGTTATTCGGCCCAAGAAGCTTTACTTGTTATGTATACATATTAACATACATATTATATGTGTGTTAATGTTAAGTAGTATTCTATGCAGCATATTATATGTAGTATACATATTAACTTTTACAAGAGAAACAGATAGGTGAAACTGATATGTCTCCTTTAAAACAAGGAATAGACAAGTAACAATAACAAAAATCCACACTTCCAAAAAGAAATAGAAGAAGAGGAGCAAAGAAGAGGGGAAGGGGGGCTAAATGGAGGGGAAAAGGTAACTGGAGATAGAAATTATGATTCCGACAAAGCTTACAAAATATTGGAATAGCAGGTATTGTAATCTGAAAGACTTGTAAGTTGAAGAAATTTTTGGGAAGGTGTAAAAATGGAGGCTTTGAATATACTGGGATGTAGGAGGAGCGTGCGTAGCTCTGTTTGCCTCAGGCGGTTTGGTGCCGGAGTGAGTAGTAAGTAGTAGTAGTAGCAGTAGTAAGCTGAATGAGCCATCTTGTTTAAATCATTTTTAAATATGAGCAGCGGTCTAGCATTTCAGAGGGTTGGGAAGGATAAAGGGAGTTACACAGTGTTCCTCTTTCTTTCATAGATCCCAACCGACATCACAACCGACAATTAAAGCTAAAACCAGCTCCACCATCTTGTCTTTCTTCATGGGTTTCCTTATCTTCTTTTTCATAACAAAATCAGATATTGGGGCTTAAACTCAAAGCACCTTTATAGAAGGATACAAATGACGTGTATACAGATTGTATACAGAGGAGACCGTATACATAGATGAAAAGTAGACCAAACAGATTTCTGATCGGATGTCTTTTCAATAAACTTCCAGAAAAAACTTATGAACTAAATTTCAAATTTCTTCAATGTTAAAAAACCTAGTTCCAATCCTGTATGTGTAGATAATACACACCAATACCAAGCCAACCACAGCAAATCCGATACCGAATAAGGCTGAGATCAGACGAAAAAAAAAATAACTAGATATTATAAGAGCCATGCATAATAAGAACAGTGGACAGTGTGCCAAGTGCTTTTAATTCTATACAGGCATATGAATGCCTAAGCGCAACATTTTAACCAGGAACATAACTTCAGATAATAATACAGACTTACAACACTTAAAATAATAAACTATTTGAATTTCTAAATTTTTAGTGTCTACACGCCCATGGCCTAATATGATCCTAAGACGTCCATGGACGTGACAAACAACAATTAATAGCATATGGTGAAAGGAAAAGAAAGGAAAAGACATGAAGAAGGATGAAAGAGAGATACGAATTAAACGAATAATGAACTAACGAATAACATATATGTGAATTTATGGCAGGGACCTCTACCCAACCGTATTCAGTACTTTTATATTTTTTAGTGCTATTCACTCACCTACCTTGAATACTCGGATTCAAAATGATCATTTTCCATTCATTGGCTGAAAACTACCCTCGTTATTGTTTTATTTCTTTAATTCATTTCTTTACTTGTTTACTTTACATGTTTCGTTTCTTTATTTTGTTTCTTTACCCTCGTTATCCTTTTGTTTCTTTACTTCTGTTCTCTTCATTTTCCATTCACCATGTAGAGACAGGATGTTCTATAAGACAATGTTACAGCTAATAGTTGACCTTCAAGTACAGCGACCCAGTATCATCGACAGTCTCAAAACAACCATGGATATGACAAGCAACAGATAATAAAATATAGTGAATAAAATAAGAGCAGAAAATGAGAAAAGGAAAGGATAAAACGACAACAAGGATATTTTTAGCCAGTGATTGAGTTTTAAGACTGTTCTTATATTTTTTTCAGTCACTGAATTTTCAGTGAGATTCACGTGAATCCCAAGTAACGATTTTTCATTCGTATGCTGAACATAGTTTTTGTCAAAAACTCCTTATATGAAAAATAAGGAGAGACACATCCCGTGTGAAAAAGTGATTGTTAGTCAAGATGGGGGACTGTAAGCCTCCTAGACAGGGTTTTCAGCTGTAACGATTCCATTGGTTCAGTTTGAGAATAAAATAGAATTTAATTTAAAAAAAAATTCCACAGCATGGTTGCCAAATTTGAATTTCGCATCACAAAAAGCACTAGTACATACATATCGTATCGGGAAATGTTATCATCGCTTATGTGCATGTCAGTACAAGATACGCAAATAAAAAGAGAAACTTAGTTAAAAATCAAAAACTAAAAAAGCTTTCCTGGCTATTATACAATTCAACAAAACTCGGAACAAAACTCTTGCGATATGTTTTAAGTTTAGCAGGACGGGTGTCGTCTGTTGCGGGTGAGAAGATAGGGCCCGGGAAGATGGAATGTGATCGAGGAACAGACAGAGTCTTGGTACAGAAAGGAGGTAAGATTCCTTCTCGCGGTCAAAGTTTCATTTGATCCGACACCATTTTTGGGGTTTCAGGCTATTTGTTTTCGCAACAAACTTTTATCATTAAGGTTAATTGAAATGATAATTACTATTCCTAAATCATGTTCATATGGCAATTCTTCCTCGTCTGATGTTTCTGTTTTTACCACGTTTTAAAAATTTTAATTACTATGAGCTAGGGTTCGTTCTTTTAACAGGTTGCCCTTAAAATGGCAACCATAATGAATAGCTGCCTAAAATGCACTTTTTTCCTTTTTTTACGATTATTATTTACCTAGTAAATATAAACTTACGAGGAATGGTTGCATCTTCTGTAGTTAATTTAACTATAAGTATATCACAGTCCAATTTTTAAGAGGCAAACTAGAGATTCGAAGGTGATTTAACTGTTTAAGCAGTGATTAGCTGCCCAACTAAGTCAACTAAATGCAAAACAGTACAAAAACACATCTAGAACTAATATCAGGAATTTATAACAAGAAAAAATAGAACCGTCAATATACTGCAGCACCAAGCCATCCGAGACCAATACATTAATGAAATGACAGAAGGTAAGAGAATAACAAAAATAAACTCACCTTAACGGAATAAGCTAAAGACAATGTTACAGCTAAGGGTAACCCTTCAGGTACAGCAACAACTAATACAGTAACACCAATAATCAGAAATTTGACAAAATGGTTGGAGTAATATGGATCCCAAGGTTTGCCTTCAATAAGAAACGTCTGGATGCAAAAGCGAACAATCAATATTATAACAGTCAAGAGAGCAATTGCAGACCCTGCAAAAAAAGAAAAAAGGAATAAAATTGAGAAATTAAATAAAAAGTCGAAGAAAAGAGGAAACTGAACAAAGGTCCATCTGCAATGGCTGCATTGGGAATTATAAATATAGATTGATAGTTCGGTCGTGGAGCTGATAAATATAATATAACAAATGTAATAAAAATTAGATGCTTCGACATAAAAAAATCTCTATCGAAATACAATAGTTAAGAAAACTTTTAGTTTTAGTTCAAGTTAAATTTAAGACTAGATAAAAACTATTTGAGTTCAAGGTAAGTTTTAAAGAGAAGTTGAAAATGACAGATGCGACAAATTAATTGTTGAAAATTAGTCTTCGATTAAAAAAATAAAAATAAAAATGAATAAACTAGTTACACTTGTTTGCAAGCTTTTTCTTTCGTGTCCGATTCGTTACCAAGTCCGACACGGCGTTTTCAGCTCTACCAGTCATGGTAGGCACATAAACACTAAAATGGTTCCTAACCTGTAAAACAGTTGATTGGCTGAGAAAACATTAGAGTTCACAATTCTTTTTAAAGAAGTAAAAAAAATTAGTTGACCGTTTTTCCGTCTAGTATTAATAGTGTTTACCATGATACGAAGATTTAATATTACATTCTATGATACCCATGGCCGAGTAAGGATACCCGCTCTATGCTGGTGCTCCGAAAGTGTTGCTAGCACCACTCCAAAAATAGGGTTAATAGGTAAGGCTTAGTTGTTCCCCACGACTCTCTCCTGTCTGTTAGTGAGAAGTTTGATGCTACGTCGATGGCTGTTTTCTATGGATGCTTAAATTTACCTCCTTCTATAGAGCTTCCTCGTATTTTTCCTCTGAGCGTCTAAACAGCAAGATAGACACGAAGGCGCACAGCTCGGCCACATTATATAGAGGCTGGCAAGCCAAGAACAAAGTATCTGAGTTTGGAGCTTCATCCGACATATTACTTCAATCTGGAATGACCTTCTTGAGGAAGTAACCCTGAGAAGTTTTTCTGTGGACTCTTTCAAAAGAAGATTCAAGAGTCATCTAAAAACCTCGATAAGAGACTAGCGGCAAATCATATGATTAATTGTACCTGGAGCCGCGATTAAGAATAAAAATTGGCAAATATCGATATGAATTCAGCTTTTTACCATTATAATTTTAACGCTGCCAAATGTTTTGTATTACATTACCTTACCATAACATCACTTTCATTTGTGACTTAGTACCAATTCCGGCACTAGTGCGGTTGGCTATGGCTCACTACGGGCATGCTAATCTTACCTGTGGCGTATTACGCTGATAGGTGCTACAAGTTGCTACCCATTCAAGAGCGTCCGCCACCTTTTCTGAAGACACGTATAAGTTCAATGGCCATTCCAAAGAATATTAGAAGTTGGTACTATGGTAGAAAGAAAATCACCATCACAATGTAGCTTCTGTGACTTCGTTTGACCCCAAAAATGATGTTTACTTACCTTTTAGATGCTTTAAAAGGATAAAGGAGGATAAAGCAAGCAGAATATTGTCCCCAGTAAGTCTACCAGCTTAAAATCGAACACCCTATTTACCCAAGATTTTCTCAAGATAACCTAGGCTTGCTTATGCAGTCTGTATTTTGACGTAAAATAATTATCCAAACAAAAAAAAATGCTGATTAGTTATCACTTAACAACAATTAGAGAGATTACTTACCTTGAGAATAATTAGAGGGAACTGGAACTCTCCCCTCCAAGGTTGATTCTTCAGGACATATCAGATTATACACCTGAAAACACCTTTCCAACCTGATAACACTCCATTCCCTGAACATTAGATATCCCCGCCCCAAGTAAAAATTGTGATCTCCCATTAAATGTCCCAATTCCAAAAAAAAGCTCGTAGTGTGATTTGTAGTGTGCTAATACACTGTGCTTATAGTATGCCATTATTTAAAGACACGCCCACCAAAGGGGTTATTCCAGAGCAACAAGGGATCAATTTGAGAGGAAAATTTTTCAGGCACGATCACGATTGCTAGTAGTAGTAGTGATCCAATAATATACTATAAATAGAAATGCCAAAACACTCAGTTTTTAAACGGAATTAGAAAGTTAGATTAGGTTATTAATAGGATTAGAAATTGATTTATGATCTTTCTTTATTCCCGGGAATATTATCGACGAACCATTAGCATGGTTGACTTATAAGAGGACTACTCACTTCTTATTGAAGAAAATAATCTCTTATTTAATATATTAATTTTCTTTTAGAAACCTTTCCAGCCTCAATCTTATTGCATTGAAGATTAATAATATGACTTCTTCAATTTTCTTTCAAATTTCTACCTTTTTAATGAACTCGTCAGCAGCTACATAGTAAGCAATGGTAACAGTCTTTACCTTAATTTCTCTTAGGAATGAAAAGCTCCTAGCGCCACGGATCCTATAGCATTATCGATTTGAATTAAACAACAATATACCAATAAAATACTCATTTATATTAAATATGCCCATATGCCCCTAAATCTACACAGAGTACATAAATCTACATAAATGCAACATCGAGATGCTTCCTTTTTTCTCGAAGTTAAACTTAAAATTCTGGTGCTATCTGACTTTGGTCCAAGAGCTTAATGTGAGCTCTTATACATAAATAAAAGTCCCTATTTTCCCATTAAATCGCAAAAGATCAAACTCTTACAGTTCCCTAGGGTAATTCCTAATCATGTAGTCTACAGCAACGATGTCATTGAAGAATTTCAGCTTGTGCAGCAACAATGTCATTGAAGAACTTTGTCTAATTTACAGGTAAACAAAGTAGCCTCTTCGGGCTAATCCTCCATACATGGGGTAATTGTGCAACAGCCCGGGACATTAAGTAACTGGTTATACCATGACATGGCTCAGCCGTCACTGTTTAAGCGAGACCAGTACCGTTCTCTATTCCCAATTCTTTCAGCCCCATTCTCACTTCTATACATACATTGGATATGGAAAGACTCAATTACTTGCTTTAAAAATTCAAAGTTTTCAAATTTTAGGTCCACGCTTTATAAAGTCTTGTTTTTTACCACAATCTTGCACTGTATTCCTTTTTTAATGTGTATGTGTTTGTATTTTGTTTGTTACATGACTAATTTTTTTTTTATTATTAATTTGCTAATTCCTTTAAATATTCTTCGGGTTTATATCTTTTAGAAATATAGACTTTTTTGCTGATCATTCTCATACATCCTTTTTTTGCTGTGTTTATCGACTCTGAAGTGTGAGTTCGGCCATCATTCAGAAATAGATCTTATCCAAAATGCAGAGGGATTAAAATTAGAGATTGATATTTTATTTGTCTGCTTCAAATTTGCATCAGTCATGTCAATACAACTGTCAGCCATATTAAAGCTTGTATTATTTTAGAAGCAGTCCTTTTTGGTCTAATGTAATGATAACCGCCCATTAACGCTGTATGAAATGCGTGGGAGATCTGGTCTTTAATGATTTCACGAATCCAGCTCATACTTTTTTTTTTCAAAAATATGAATCGCATATGAGATTTTCATTATATATGATGATAATATATTGATATTTATATATATATATGATTGATATATGATAATTATATATGATGATAATATATGATGATAATAATATAATATGATATATGATAATAATATAATATAATATAATGTAATAATAAGTAAATATAAAATTACCTGCGTATCCAATCTGAATAGCCAATTTTGTAAGTTTGGCTTGTAAAACACTTTTTTCTTTATTACCATGACTCACTCTTTCTTCTTCTTTTGTAGTGTCTTTTCCACCGTTTGCTTCATGGCCAACATTATTCATACCGTCAGTTGTTGGGAGAGGAGTGTGACTATTGGCAACAATGCCTTCTTCAACATCTTTGTCTGAAAAATAAAATTGAGAACCGATAAAAATAACAGTAAGAGTAGAATTAAAAGCGAGGCCGTTGCTTAAATGGCATTTCGGAAAAAAGAAAATCAAGAATCACTTGAAGCATACATGTCATAAAAGGACCAAAAAATTCCAGTTTTGGGAGGGGATGAAATCCAAAATAAGGGAGAGAACACTCAAGTCATGGGTCAACTGATTTTCCATTCTTTCCATTATTTTAGAATTGATTGTTGAAGTGACAAAAAAAAAAAAAAAAAAAAAAAAAAAAAAAAAAAAAAAAAAAAAAAAAAAAAAAACGTTCACACAAACTAATACGTAGTAAAAGAGAAAAAAAATATATAGTAAAGAAGACAAAAAGCTGCTTCCTTTGTCGATGCTACAACGAACGTACAATTTAATGGTTGAATACCCTTACATAGTTACCCATACCCTTACACCAAAGAAAAACCACGAAAAACCTACGCAATATCCACAAACCAGTCGAGGGCGAACGGGTATCATTCCTAAAAATAGCTTACAAAAAAACATCATTTAATTCATTAAGAGATATAACTGGAAATGGATATCCCAAGAACTTACAAAACTCCCCCTTTCCTCTGATACCAGGGAAACACACACAAAATTCCGTAAATCTGGACAGTGTTTAACTCTACAAATGTTAGGGAAATTCATTTAGAACAGCCTACGTTAGTTATCAATATCTTACATCGATATTTTGATTTGAATATAACAATTTTCGGTATTTCAACAAGGGAAGGTCTTTCAAATATTACTCGTATTACAATTATAATTGTTCTAAAGTATAATGTATGCTAGGTACGGAATGAATGATCAACAATAAAACTACATTTTCTGCGCTCCTGTGGTCTTCTTCACGTTATCACGAGTTAAGAGATCAATTTGATTCGAAGTAGCATTAATCCATCCTTAGAGACTAAGCTTGAGATATCTGTGAGATTTGGGGTTTTTAAGCTTAAATTCCAGTTCAAACCTTATTTTTTGGACTAAAAGTTAGCACTTAATTAAGAGCGAAGCATTCGGAAAGAATTTCGGAGTAGAATTTTGGATAAGCAATCCGAAAGAAATACTGTCGGCTGGTTATTACAATTTTATTGCACTAATAAATGGGTGCAATCTAATAATACAAAATAAAATGAGGCAATTCGATCCCAAGTAAAATATCCTGGGAAAGTCGGCCTAAATATCTAGTCCTTTTTTTCATGTACAACATAAAAGAAAAAGATTCATACTTTTTTAAAGCTTCTTGGAGAATTTATAATTAGATCTTAGAAAAGTTTTTCAGAATAGGTCTAATATAACACAAGCATAAACTTAGGATTTATGACTGTAGTAGCCTTATCAAAAAAACGAGACAAAATATCACGGCTAATGGCTTAAGATGCGACACACAAAAAAGACCCCACTTCCTTCCCCAAGCTTCCATAAACTAGACAGCATATTGTATAGATTCTCTTAAACTACACTTTTCTCAAAGAGAAGAGATACAGCGCTATTGATCGATAATTTCTCAGATAAAATAGAAAGGGCTCCAACATCGAGCACTGCATGGAAACAAAAAAAATTTCCAATGAAAAGAAAGTCAAGAAGACAGAACTCCTAGTCCTTTTTCCCATTCTAACATAGTAAATGAAAAGGAAAATAAAGCGGTAAATAACAAGTTATACACAAAGTTAAGTGTTTGTGAATTCGTACACCAGTAGCGCAGAGGAAAGATCAAACACAACATTATACCGTAACTTTATACACAACGTTATAGCCAAATACAAGCTAGAGGCCATATAGGTAGTATTTAAGACATACAGTCATCCATACATCCAATTGACTAGGCCAGATGCAGACCCAGAGGGCTGTAAGAATAAGCCCCCCGCCCCTCTCGAACACAACTGTTTTATTTTTCAAACTTGCAGGTGATTACCCTATTATCTGCCAATCTGATCAATAGACAATCTTCTCAGTTCTACATGATCCTATCCATTGAGTATATGCTCAGAAATAAGCACCTTCAATCGAGTACTTATGCAACTCAAAACGATATATTCAACTCGAAACAACTTAATTGACTCAATACGATCAGCCCTACACGATCTCATTCACCGAGCACATGCTAGAAAATGAGCACGTTCTCTTGAGCACTAATGCTACTCAGCTCTAAACAATTTACTCAGCTCGAAACAATCTTAACGACTCTATACGACCAGCTTTACGTAATTATATTCATTCAGTACATGCTAGAAAATGAGCATATTCAACTGAGCACTTACCCTATTCAGCTCTAAACAATACCTTCAGCTTTAAACTATCTATTCGACTTTATATGATCAACTCTCTATGATTATACTCATTGAGCAAGTCTTCAGATATGACGAAGTTCAATTAAGTACGATACTACCCAGCTTTACTCGACATATTCAGGTTTAAGCAATCTACTCAAGTACGATACTACCCAGCTTTACTCGACATATTCAGGTTTAAGCAATCTACTCAACTCTATATGATCAGACCAACATAATCATATTTATTGAGTACATGATGAAATATGAGCAAGTTCAATTGAGTGTTTCTGCTACTCAGCTTTGCACAATACTCTCAGCTCTAATGAGCTCCAACAATCTACTCAACTCTATACGATCAGCTCTTAATTATCCAACTCATTCAGCAAGTGGTAAGAAATGACCAAGTTGAATTAACACGACACAATCCAGCTTTACAAGACATACGAAGTTCTAATAAGCTCTAAACGTTCTACTCAAATGCATATGATCTGCTCTACCCAATCCTTCTCACTGAGCACATTCTCAGAAACGAGCATACCGGATTGAGTACTCAATTGAGTTAATTAATTCCTTTAAATTAACTTATAAATACCAGACAGTCAGACCCTCATCCCATCTAGCCTATGCCCGCCGCTTAAAGTATGGATGCTTAAAGTCAATCGCTAAACAACACTTTGCCGATATATCGGCTCCCCCATCGTGAATTAGCATGAGAGAACCTCAATGGGTTGACTCTAGTTTGGAAATGTGGAGTGACATGCATTTCACTTATAATTGAAAATTGTCTATTATAATTGACAAAAAGGCAGCGTAGAACCTCAACAGGTTGACTCTAGTTCGGGCATTATGGAGTGACATGCATGAGAGGAAAATTTCCCAGTACAGTTGAAAATTTTCAAGTAAACTACTGTCAACCAGCGTGTGTTCCCCGGGGAGACCCTCCAACAAGGTTGACTCTAGTTCGGCATTGTGTAGTGACATGCATGGAAGGTGTAGCATAAGTGGGAGACAGTAACAACGGCAATCAAGAGGGATAAAATTAACCTTGACTTGATGCCCATTTAATTGGACAATCTGTCTTGGCTTTTTCTACAATTGGCCATTACTTGACTTTTCCCACAAATATTCCCTTTTCAATTCAACTCAGCTTTTCACAATATACTCAACTCTCATCTATTTTATAAGATCTACTCAACACGACCAACTCTTCACTATCCTATCCATTGAGGACGATCTGAGAAATGAGCTTGTTGGATTGAGCACGATACTGCACAGCTATACAGGATCAGGTCTTTACCCTGAACGAAAACAAAATCTACTACCCTTTCTATACTATTCTATACCCTTTCTCCAACCTTTCTACAAGTGACCATAAAGTTTGGAGGGCAACTAGCCCTCCAACTTTTTCCCCAAATGCGTCCAATCAAAATTGGAAGATAGCCATGTGATTCAACATAGTTAAAGGGTCCAATAACTATGACTCTGGAGATGATATGACTCTCCTTAGTCACTGAGGAAAGGCTGTAAATTACGCAATTCTTCCATACGTTTGTTGTGCAACCATAAAGTTTTGCAGCAACGTTTGATACTGGATCAGGTCTACACGTTCCTACTCAAGAGAAGGAAAATATTCAAGTTAATTGCCCCAATTCAATTAGCTCGTCCCAAGGGACAAGTTAGTTCTGAACCTGCTCGTGTACAAATCACAAACCTTATTTATGTATTCCTGGATTACAAGAGGAAATAAGATAGCAAGAGAGGAGTTTTTTTCTATGGATCTATGACCCTCAACAGTTAACAGTCCCAGAAGAATTCATTTCATTATAAATGAAAGGAGCATTAGTTAAGATTCGAAAAAAAGCCATGACAGATAAGAAGCCTTTAGATAAGATACCTTTATATCCGAAAATCCTAAAAACTGGATTTCAATTTCTACAAAAAAAGAGAAATGGTCAGTACTGGTAGAGTAGTTACAGAAACAGGTTTACGCTATAATACTGGAATATTTAAAAACCAAATGGTATTTTTCAAAGAATGTGATACTAAGGAACCGGGTAGTTGTTTACACAAACGTCAAAACAGAAAGAACCCTTTCCAACATTTTTTTATTTCCTGGCCAAAATGGCTATTTTTTTAATGGCTGAATTTTAATTTTGAACTTGAAATTCAAATATGAGCTTTTTCTAAAAATAAAAAAAAAATTATTAGTTGGTTGGGTAGTGTAAAATTAACCTTTCTTCCAAGTCTTAGGTAGCGATGTGCCATCATTTAAGTATATTAAGCAACTAAAATTTGATAAACAAGTTGATATCGCATTTAAATGTGGCCCTAGAAGCAATAAATAAACGAATTAATATTTCTGGACATGTCCTAAAACCAAATAAAGCACAAAGAAACAAAAACAACTATTTTTGATAATACAAATCAGCAGTAGCAAACGTTAGCCTTCAATGATCTAGTAAAGAGCTCGAGTAACTTGCATTACGTTTATTAGCGTTTACTAAAAGTGCATTACACTAAATTGAATATTGATAATTTAAGCTATACTAGTATCTCCTCATTCAAAGCTAGCAGCCCGCATTTATAAATAATAATACTGCTCACACGATCAACTCACTGATCTCACTGATCAACAATCTATATGGTTGAAGTATCTTGTACCTCCAACAGAATTAGAGTTGTTGACGTAAATATCCTATCTATGGTGCATTCTATATCTGTATCTGATATATATATATATATATATATATATATATATATATATATATATATATATATATATATATATATATATATATATATATATATATATATATATATATATATATATATATATATATATATATATATATATATATATATATATATATATATCCATTTCTATTCTATATCTATTCCATATCTATTCTATATCTATTCCATATATATTCCATATCTATTCTATATCCATTCCATATCTATTCCACATCTATTCCATATCTATTCCATATCTAT